>NW_022282090.1:4344-6969 GCF_004355925.1 Anarrhichthys ocellatus
TGTGTGTGTGTGTGTGTGTGTGTGTGTGTGTATATATGTATGTGTGTGTGTGTGTGTGTGTGTGTATATGTGTGTGTGTGTGTGTGTGTGTGTGTGTGTGTGTGTGTGTGTGTGTGTGTGTGTGTGTGTGTGTGTGTGTGTGTGTGTGTGTCTGTAGCTATTTCTGTTCTTCTATCTTTGAATGTCTCAGCTCTTTGATTCATTTCTGTCAGGTTTCTTTGATTCCAGGGGGTTTCCTGTCACACTATTTTATGCATATACATATATATACATATCTGTGTATATACAGTATATGCATATATTTATACACAGTGTATATATAGTGTGTATGGGCGTGTGTGGTGTTTGTTTCCAGCCTTCAGAGCTTCAGAGATGCTCCTCAGTTGGAAAGCTTCCTCAGCAGTTTGTCAGTAGGCTGTTGGATCAATCTGAGCTGGTCTCAGATCAGAACTGTATCTCTAGAGGTTAAATAATAAAGCAATATAGTTCTTCAGTGACAGGAAGTATAGAGAGAGATTAGCATGTGTGCTAACATTAGCATTAATATCTGTGATCAGTGACCAATGTGTTTGTTTTCTCAGATCATCAGAAGTTGGACCGCGAAGCTCGAATCTGTCGTTTACTGAAGCACCCGAACATCGGTGAGTACTACTACTCTGTGTATGTGTGTCAAACATTATGATTATGTCTCTTCTCCCCCTCTCTCACCCACCCAGTCCAACCCTTTCAAAATAAAAGCCCCACAGAGTGAATTATAACTAGATTGCTTGTGATGAAGTCTGTCATTTAAAAATCTCTGTGAATGTGTGTCAAACATTGTGATTATGTCTCTTCTCCCCCTCTCTCACCCACCCAGTCCAACCCTTTCAAAATAAAAGCCCCACAGAGTGAATTATAACTAGATTGCTTGTGATGAAGTCTGTCATTTAAAAATCTCTGTGTAAGTGTGTCAAACATTATGATTATGTCTCCTCTTCCCCTCTCTCAACCACCCAGTCCCACTTTTTCAAAAATAAAAGCCCCACAGAGTGAATTCTAACTGGAATGCTTGTGATGAAGCCCAACATTCAACCTCTGTGTATGTGTCAAACATTATGATTGTGTCTCCTCTCCCCCTCTCTCGCCTACCCAGTCCCACCCTTTCAAAATAAAAGCCCCACAGAGTAACTGGATTTTAACATTGACTTGAAACTTAAACGTTGACTTAATGACAACTGTGCTAGCTATCAAATAGCCAATTTGGCTCAATAAAGTCCAGCGTTTTGTCTACATTTTAAACTTTATTGTTCTACGTTAATGTTAAGTTAAGTGTTTTTTAAGTTCTCTTCACGCCGAAACCCCATTCAAGTTAATTGAGAAATTTTGCTTTGTTTTTCGGGATTTTCGGGAAAGCCGCTTGGCGAATCTCTCTAGAAAATAGATTGCACACGATTCCCGATCAGGCCACACGTTTTGATGTATTTTTTGCGCAGGTGTTGGCAACGCTGTGTGAGGAGAAGCGCGGCAAACTTTCTGGCGGATAAATATTATTATGATTAAGCCCGATGGATTATATACAGTGTGCAGTAAAACTGCCTTTGTGCTACAAAGTCACACTGAATAAGAATGATGATAGAGGAAGAGGAGTACTACTGAGTAGTACTGGTTAGAACGTGTTTACACCAGTACTACTCCAGTACGCACACTACCTCAGCAGCAAGTACTATGACCACCACTCCTACTGTCACTGGGTTGTGTACTTGTACCACTCTCAGTACTGCTCTCTGCTGCTGATGATGAAGATGATGATGACGAAGTTGAAGATGATGAAGATGATGATGAATTATGGAATGGTTGTCGTTGGCAACAGTAACCAGCGTGTTACTAATTGATGAGGAGCTGTAATCGCCATGGAGATGAGGTTTTCCTCATTTAACACAGTTTCACTCTGATCAGAACACAATGTTAATGTTTTTAAAAGAGAAACAAGATGTTCTCACACTAACACCCTGTAAACACACTTGTATTGTCTTTCTTTTGTTCTGTTTCTATTGTAACTCTGTTTTAAAGCCTCCTGAGGACACTAAACACATGCATCTGGTCCTTGTGTTTACAATTCTAATGCCACTGTGATGTCCATATCAAATACAAATAAACAGAACGAACATAAAATACATAAACACAGAGCGTTTTACTGTGGTACAAGTACACAAAGTACAAAGACTCAGTAGTACATGTTTAGAGTATTTACAGCAGGTTTTACATCATAGGGATCAAAAGTCGACACCTACTATTGTACAAATACTCATTCACTCTACATTGGAAATAGAAATACTCAAGTGGATTACAAGTACCTTGAATATATACTCAAGTACAGTAGTTGAATAAAAATACAAACACAGAGATTTCCACTTCCTGTCTTCACTTCACAATAAAAGCCCCATACAGATCTGCTGCTTTATTAAAGGGACACAAACAGATCTTTAAAGATGACCTCACATGGTCCCAACCGGCCCATCAGGAGGCTCACAGCCGAAGCCCGTCAGAGCTCTGTGTGGGCAGGTGATGCTCCACAGCTACCGAGGAGTGTTACGTAACTCTGTGTGTGTGTGTGTGTGTGTGTGTGGGGGGGGGGGGGGGGGGGGG
>NW_022282090.1:7069-8600 GCF_004355925.1 Anarrhichthys ocellatus
GGGGGGGGGGTTGATGCCTTCACCTAAGGACACTGTTGCCTAGCAACACACTCACACACACACACCTGTGTGAGGAGATGAGGAGATGAGGAGGTTTCTCCTCCTACACACACAGCAGCAGTGGGATTCGATTTGTTACACAATAAAAGTTTTTCACATTCAGAAACAAACATTCAGACATCAAGTATTCAGACGTACTGCGGTAAAAAAATACTGCATTACGAGTACAAGTACTGTAGTACAAATACAAATACTGCAGTACAAGTACAAGTGGTATCTTCCTGTGTACCTCATGAAATGATTTGTGATATGAGATCAACGTCGTGATATTGATGATGTCTTGTTGATTTCTGGAAACTGCTCGGGAAACTGCTAGCCTATCATGTAGGATCCTTACATGTTGTATCTGGTTGGCTAATCAGATTCTCTCTCTCTCTCTCTCTCTCTCTTTCAGTGCGGCTACATGACAGTATTTCAGAGGAGCTTCATCATTACCTCATCTTTGACCTGTGAGTGCTGCTCTGTCTCTCTCTAAATGACACGTGTGTTCCTGTGAAATCACTTCCTATGATGCTCTTTGTCTCTCAGGGTAACAGGTGGAGAGTTGTTTGAAGATATTGTAGCCAGAGAATATTACAGTGAAGCTGACGCCAGGTAAATCAATAAATCAATAAATGTGTCTGACTGAAAGTAGGTTCAGCTCTGACCTCTGTCTCTCTGTGAACAGTCACTGTATCCAGCAGATTTTGGAGGCGGTGCTACATTGCCACCAGATGGGCGTGGTCCACCGAGACCTGAAGGTACCAGTCTGACTGGAGTTAGCATGTTAACAGAGATAGCATGTTTTAACCTTGTAGACCAATGGGCAGAGTTAACATGATAGCATCTCTCATGTAAACCAATGGGCAGAGTTAGCATGTTTGCATATCTCATGTAAACCAATTGGCAGAGTTAGCATATCTGATGTAAACCAATAGGCAGAGCTGGCATGTTAGCATCTCTCAAGTAAACCAATTGGCAGAATTAGCATGTCAGCATCTCTTATGTAAACCAATAGGCAGAGTTAGCATGTTAGCATCTCTTATGTAAACCAATAGGCAGAGTTAGCATGTTAGCATCTCTCATGTAAATCAATGGGCAGAGTTAGCAGGTTAGCATCTCCTCTGTGTCTTCAGCCAGAGAACCTGCTGCTGGCCTCGAAGTCAAAAGGAGCGGCGGTGAAACTGGCTGACTTCGGCCTCGCCATCGAGGTGGAGGGAGACCAGCAGGCCTGGTTTGGTAAGACCCCACAAATACTAGTAGTTGTTCAATCCATTCATATAGCACTGAATTATAAATCACAGGTTTTGCCTCAGAGGGCTTTACAATCCGTACATCAACATCTGTCCCAGGACCCCCGCATCAGAACAGCAAAAACTCCCCAAACCAGCCCTAACTATAAACCTGAGCCAGCCCGAACGATAAACCAGAACCATCTCTAACTATAAACCTGAACCAGCCCTAACTATAAACCTGAACCAGCCCTAACTAT
>NW_022282091.1:0-8614 GCF_004355925.1 Anarrhichthys ocellatus
CTTCAGTCTGTGTCTCTGCTTTCAATACAGTAGAGCTGAGTGTGTGTCAGGACGCTGGGATGAGGATAAAGATGATGTTATTGAAGCGTGAACTTTCCAACTGCAGGAAGCTGAAGTGACGATCTGATGTGACACTGAGTTCGGTCACATGAACGATGAGTGATGAAGAGCCGTGGTACATTTACTCTCAAGTACTACACTGAAGTACAACGGTAAAGTATTCTCCTCCACTACATCTCTGTAGTAAAAATACTTTTAGTACATTTATCTGACAGCTTTAGTTCCTCTACAGATTATAGTATGTTATGTAATAATCATCATTATATCATGATGTAATAATGATGTAATGATTATTACATAAGTAATAAGTGCGACGTCCTCGTCTCAAACGTCTTGTCTCTGTCTTTTTGTCTCTCTGTCTTTGTCTTTTTGTCTATTTGTCTTTGTCTCTCTGTCTCTGTATTTGTGTCTTTTTGTCTCTTTGTATTTGTGCCTCTTTGTCTCTGTCTTTTTGTCTCTGTCTCTCTGTCTCTTTGTCTCCGGCTCAGTACAGCGTGAGACTCACATCACAATCAGAGAGAAGAAAACATTGTAGAACTCAAACAATAAAACCTTCACAAGTAAGAGATGTGGATTCTTTTCTGAATTAATTATTTTTTCTCACAAAATAATAAACAAAGTACAGATAAGAGTTCTAGTATCTATAAAACTCTGATACCCTTCTGACGTTGCCTCATTACAGCACTGACGTAGATGTTTGAGGCTCTTCGGTAAACTAACAACCTGGTCTCGTTAGGCCTGGCTCAGGTTTAGCTCGGTCCCGCCCCTAGTTGAGGACGTCCTAGGATACACTGAGCTCCTCCTCTTCTTCTCTATCTGTATGTATTCATGTCCCATTAATGTACATTAACTTAGCTTCCTAAAGTTCTACATGTAAAGTATCACTGTATGATATGATGCATGTGTGTTGTTACATTATATTAAGACTAAAGGTGTGTGACCTCACAACCTCAGCTGTCTGCAGAGCATCACCTCAGCTGGTGTTAATTATTTAATGACATGTCACGTATTTTAATATCTGATAACTTCTGTAGATGAAGAAGCTTCATGTGGATTTAGACGAAAAGTCACAGATAATATTTATAATATAATAATCAAACACTGCTGACCCTCAGTGGCTTTAATAAGGAACAGAAGACACAAACATCTGTGTACAACACACACACACACACACACACACACACACACACACACACAGTTATAGAAATACAGACAACAGAATTGTTTCTACATCAGGTGAAATAAATAGGAGGAACATGGTGCGCAACAGTGGTTAAAAAGAAAGTCACAGGTTTGAGTCCCAAATGTGCCAGCGTGCCACCGAGCAAGGTGCTAAAATGAATCGATTGGTTAAGAGCTGCTCTATAGAGCTGCTCTAGGTGTTACTTTTGTTTACGGAGAACAAAACGTATGAGGAAATAAATACATGAAGAAAGTAAATAAAACTTCACAAAAAATAGAAAAACTAAAAAAGGCACAAAAATATAGAAATCAACACGTTAAAATATAATGAATAAATTCACCATAATTTATATACGGAGGGTGAAATTATTTAGGTAATTTGCATAATGAAAGAATATCAGAACCATGAAGGAGATTATATTTTTTAAATATTTTATTTAGAAGTTCTCTTTTATTGATCGATTATTAGCGTCCGTGTTTATGTGAGCGGGTTTTTAAAAGAACGTTTAACGTTGTTTCCGTCTTTAAAACATCTAATTATCAGAAGAACATCCTGACATTCACGCTAGCTGTTAGCTAACGAACTAGCTGTTAGCTAACGCGCTAACGAGCTAGCTGTTAGATAACGAGCTAGCTGTTAGATAACGAGCTAGCTGTATGCTAACAAGCTAGCTCTCAGTCCGTCCAGGTTCTACGTTCTTCCTTTAAGTCCTCTTTGGTATCGGTCAGTTCTTTATGGTTCTCTTGAATTCAGAGGCGACTCGTGAACGTAAAGCTTTAACGTTATTTTGAATTTTCGAGTGACGTCACGAGTCATTGGTGTTAAAGTTAAAGTGTGTTTTCATTTAGAGTCTAACGTCTCTTGTTTCCCTTTTGTTTCTTTTCTAAAAATGTTCTAAAAACTTTATATACACAAAAGAATCTGTGAGGTTAGAAATGTGACTGTTTAGTGGTGAGTTCACTGACAGCAGGAATCCTCAGCTTTGATTTAGACAGTCTCTGCTGTAACTCTAATATATATATTATAATATAATATACAATAAGCTAATATAATATACAATAAGCTAATATATAATAATATAATATATTACATTACATTATATTATATTATATAAGCCGGTTCACCACATAACTTTGAACTATTATTCTGACTGAAGGTCATTTTAAGATATTTACATATTTGTAATTCCAGAGGACGCTTTGTTGTTTGTTGGATTTTTACATAAAAAGGCATTTAGTCATCTAAACACTGGAAAAGTTTAAATGATGCTTAAAATGATTCTTTCATAATCTCAGTAAATAATCTGTCTGCTGTCTGCTGTAACATGAGTATTTACATATCTCTAGTTTCATTAAGTTCTGATTCGTTGGAGGTTTTTTCAGCTCTGGCTCTGGAACCGTTCTCTCAGATTCTTCACTCCGCTCTGCTGACCGGCTTCTGTCTTCGGTCCGGAGTTCGATCCTGCGGTCTGCGGTTCATCGTCCCGACGGTTGGAGGATGACACCGCGGCGGCGGCGAGCTCAGTTTTCATTTTGACGTCCTGCCTCTGTTTGTACTCGTCGGACTCCTGGTAGACGCGGCAGCGGTCGATGACGGCCATGATGGAGATCTTCTCCCTGCTGGTGGGTGAACGGATCTGGATGTAGTTGTCGTCCTCATCTTCTCGTGTTTCTTCAGCCTCTGGAAGCTTCTCCACCACGATGATCTTGTGCTCCTCATCGTTTGGTAGCGGCGCCTCGGCCGCCACGTAGTACCCGTCGTGGTCTCCGATAGCGACCTGGTCCTGGAGCTTCTGCAGCTCGGTCCTCTGCGCTCCGCTCAGCCGAGGGTCCAGAGAGTTCGCTCTCTGCAGACGCTTCCTGCGTTCCTCTCTGCCGGCGTCCCGGCCGTACGAGGGAACCTCGGCAGAAGCCCCAGCGGCGAGGAGGAGGCTGGAGGAGCAGCTGGAGCGCCTCCTCAGACCTCCGTCAAACATCTGCTCCGGGATGGAGAGACTCCGGCCGACGGGACTCTGCTGGGGGCGGCCATGGTCCGAGTATCTGGAGCGGAGCTCTCGGACATCGGGCCAGTCAAAGCCCTCGATGGCAGGGGGGGCGCTGAGGGGGTTCAGAGGACTGCGGGAGCGAGCTCGACCCGGATCCACGACCGCCAAGCTGCAGGAAAGACTCTGGACCTGGTCCACGGGGCTCAGCGGTAGAGAGGTGGCCTGGTTATGAGAAACCAGCAGAGTCTGGTTGGGTTTACCTGCAGAACACAAAACATCGAGAAGTTACATTTTTATTCCAGTTTTTCTTTATTGAGTCTTAGTTTCACTGCATTCTGTTTGATCCTCTGACTGCTGGAGGTTCTGGACCCGCTGGACTCACAACGTTATCAGAACTGATAAAACTACCAGCTTGTGCTGGTGGGCGACTGGTGGCTAAGTGGAGAGCAGGGTCGTCCTTCAATCAGAGGATCAGCTGTTTGATCCCCGGCTCCGGCTCCACTAGTTGCATGTCGATGTGTCCTTGAGCAAGACACTTAACCCCAAAATGTCTCCCGTAGCTGTAATGTGATAGAATGTGATAGGCAGGTGTCACTGCCATCAGTGTGTGAATGGAAACTTATTGTAAGTCGCTTTGGATAAAAGCAAATGACTGTAATGTAATGTTTAATATATCCGTTTTTGATGTTTTGATTTCACTAAGTCAACTAACCAACTAACTAGCCCAATAACTAACTAGGAGCAAACCAGAATAATCCTTAAAGGTCTTTTTCTTCCACCATGTGTCTTTTATTTCACTCACTTTTACTCCTTTTTAATTAAATATTACATCTTTATCATAAACTCCCTGATGATGTTTCCTCAAATCCCCAAAATTTGGAACAATTTAAATTTCTCATATTCTTTAAATACTTAACTACTGCTCATTTAAATCAGTATTTAAGTGACTTGTGTCATGAATTAAAATGAAGTTTGTTAATTTGTGCAAATTCAGAAAATCAATGGCGGACCCTGACGGTTGATATCTGAGGAGCAGAACCCAAACATCACAGTACCTGGAGCCTCCTTCTCCTCCACTACACAGGATAAAGTCCTCCTGCCCATCAGGACTCCCTGACTCCGCTGTCGGACCACCGGTTTGGTGGTTTTGATCCGCTGGCTGTACTGGCGGGCTAGATTGAGGACTTTGCTCTTGGTCTTGTCCACGTCGTCCAGCTGGTTCGAGTCCTTGTCGGCTGTTTCCCCCACCGCCTTCAGCCGGGCGACCCGAGGAACCGGAGCCCAAACACCTTCCCCAAACACCTTCAGGGCGTCCTTCAGACTTCCTGTCCGACTCACGCCGGAGGATCTGAGCCTGAGGGGTGAAGGACTCGTGGATTCCTCAGTGATGGTGTTGAGGTCAGACGCTCCGCCCTCTTCGTCACAGCTCTTGTTTGAGGTCTTGACAGAGAGGCTGATGCCGGTTCCTCTCGGAGCTTCTTGGGATTGTTTGCGCCCTCCGCCGTCGCTTTGAGATCGGTCGATCTCTCGCTCCATCGTCTGCCAGATCTTGATCATTTCAGAGGAAGGTCTGAACTCTTCGTCCTCAGATGGATTGTCCTGCAAGCTTTGAGATCTGGACCAGCGGCTGTCTTCTGAATCTTCTGGATCTGTGCTTCTCTGATCAGACCTGAAAGAGTCCAAAGAGTCACTAGAGACCATGTGACCCGAGGTATCCGTGGGTAAAGCCGAGCTCGACTCCAGACCGGAGGATGTGGTGGAGGTGGAGGGATTCGTCTGGACGGTTTCATCCTTCGGGATGCTATTGAGCCGGCTGACGGAGCTCCTGACCAGCCCAGTGGGGATGTAGGTCAGACTCTCTCTGCGCTGGAGGCTGAAGGTGGCATCCTTGTTCTCGGCGTTCCCGTAGTAGCTCTTGATTTTGCCGATGAGCAGCTGGTCCTGCTTGGACAGGGTGGAGTTCCTCCTCCGCCGAATGCCTCGGTCAGCGTCGAAGAGGTCGTCCCCCCGAGGAGACAGCAGGGTCAAATCTGTCATGCCGAAGGTCTCTACAGGATCAGAACAGATACTGTTGAGCCTCAACATCCTTTCGGCAGGTTCGGGGCTGAGGCTGAGGCTGCTGCCGGTCCTGCTGAGTAGCCGCGGTGACGCGCAGCCAAGGGAGCGGGTGTCGTCCTGGACCAGGGTGCCTCGTTTGATGCTGGGGGTGAAGTGCTGAGCGATGGCACTAGCTTTGTCCAGGACAGACGAAGGAAGGATGCTGGCGGCTTCACCCTCCTTCACCGGCGCCTCCTTCGCATCCTCCTCATCCTCGGAGGAGGAGGATTCCCCGCTACTCAAGGTCTTTGAGTCTGAATCAGGTGCGGCAGAGGACGGTTGCTCCGTGGATTCTGGATCTCCTTCAGGTTTCTGCTCCTCTGAGCTTTGAGGGGACGCTGAGATCCCGGGACGAGTAGCAGACAAACTGTCCGGATCGGAGGAGGGTTCTGGTTCAGGGATCTCAGTTGGTTCAGACTCTGACGTCTTCTCTTGTGGCAGCTTATCCGTGGAGGGCTAGACAAGTCCAAGATGGGATGAATGATTAGAACTGGAATGTTTTATCAGTTTGAACAAAGCTGAACAGCTTTAAGAACTGAGACCAGCTCTACGTCACTGAAGAAGAACTAAAGCAGGAAAGCTGCTGGATGCTGGTGACCTAGCCGTGAGGACCGTGTGGTATCAAACCTGCGAGTCGTCCGTGGTGCTATCATTTACCGGCTCACACGTCGGTTCGGTTCCACCTGGCTCGTCTTCTTCAGGAAGTGGGCCATTTTTCTCGTTGCAGCCTTCAGAGGAGACTCCGCCTTCGTCTGCCTCCTTCAACAAACACAAGACGGCAGATGTTAAAAAGCTGCAGAACAAAAAGTTTAAAGAGTTTTAATTCATCAACAAACAAACATCTAAACCCAAAAACCACAGAACCATCCTGTTCTGGGGGGAGAGAGGAAGAAGAAGCGCCACAGGAAGGAGGCGTGGTTTTGTTTTGGGTCTTTATTACTTCATTACAGACCGAATGAGCAACAAGAACCCTGAAGCTCTTCAGATCTCCGTCTCATCTTCAGAAGTTGGAAACATTTGTTTCTGGAGCTTTTACATCTTTTCATTCTCAGCACTTTTGTATTTTGTCCCGTCGTAGTTCTGGAAGTTCTTCAGCACCAGAGAAGAATAAATCCTCCTCTTCACCACACAATGGCACTACGGGTCCTCAAAGTGAAACATGTTTGATATAATAATAATAATAATGATAGTGATAATAATGATAATGATAATAATGATGATGATGATGATAATAATGATGTTAATAATGACAATAATCATAATGACAATAATAATAATGATGATAATAATGATAATTATAATAATGATAATAGTAATAATAATGATGATAATAATAATGATGATAATAATGATAATAATAATGATGATGTTAATAATGATAATAATAATAATGATAATAATTATAATAATAATGATAATGACAATGATGATAATGATAATAATGATGATAATAATAATGATAATAATAATAATAATGACAATGATGATAATGCTGATAATAATAATGATGATGATGATGATGATGATGATGATGATGATGATGATGATAATGATGATAATAATAATGATAATGATGATAATAATGACAATAATTATAATAATAATGATAATGATGATAATAATAATGATAATAATGAGTGAAATAATCGGATTTAATTTGAAGCACTTTGATATTTTGAGATGAGTTTGGTTCTGTTGTTTTGGAGACATAATATTCAATAGTTAAAGTTAGTTAAATGTTATTTGTATGCTGCTAATTATAGTTCTAAGAAAGTATCTGAATCAGCAAAGAACAGCATAGTCAGCACATTATTAAATGAATGTTAATAAAAGCTGAACTGAAGGTCTCTGAGGTTTCAGCTCAGCTGCTGTTAGTTCACCACATGAAGCTCATGGAGCAGAACCGAGAGCTCCGGCAGTGAGCGACCTTCCCTTTAGTGTGTTAGGGAGCTGCAGCGAGGATGGAGGAAACAGGAAGGAGATCGTCACCATGGTAACGCCTGTTGGAAACAGAGTCTGGGCCCAAAAGGAGACGGCGGCCAGAACGGAGGCGGTGAAGTCCTCCTCCTCCTCCTCCTCATACACCGAGATCAGTTGCTCTACTGAGTCTTTCCTGCTGCAGAGCTCCTCCTCTTCCTCATGGTCTTCCTCACATTCGCCCAGCGAGAGAGAGACCCACCCCCCACCCCACACACACACACACACAATGCTGAGCACAATGTAGAGGAGGAGGAAGAAGGAAGAGGAGGAAGGAGGAGGAAAACGAAGTAGGAAGAGGAGGAAGAAGAAGGAGCAGGAGGAAGAGTAAGAAGAGGAAAAGGAGGAAGAGCAGCAGGAGGAGGAAGGAAGAGGAGTATTAAAGACATCAGTTCATGTTTCCTACCTTCAGGATGACTGATCAACAGGAGAATCAGAAGCAGAAGAAGAAAAGCAGACATGATGATTGGTTAAACATATCATTATTAATATTATTAATATGATCTTTATTAATATTATTATGATTATTATATTATCTGACTTCTTGATGTAATCATTAAGTATTAGTGTCAGTGAAGTCGTACCTTTGCTGCTCTTCAGTATTTCTTTGATCGGCTCTGAAGAAGAAAACAGAAACGAATAAAAACAAATCTATCAACAGGAAGTACTTCATCACATCTATCAACAGGAAGTACTTCATCACATCTATCAGCAGGAAGTACTTCATCACATCTATCAACAGGAAGTACTTCATCACATCTATCAACAGGAAGTACTTCATCACATCTATCAACAAGAAGTAGTTCAAGTTGTTTGTGTTTACCGGACTGTCGTCGTCCCTGACGACCGTCTGGTGGAAACTCATCAGACTGACAAGACAGAGCTTTCTTCAGTCGCTCAGGACTGTACCGATACATGGGAGGGTCTACAGGTGAGAACAGGGGAGAACATCGACGTTCAGTTATACACAGTTCATGTGACAAATACCATGACAGACAAACACCACGAGGACGGACATTTGTACACTTTTTAATACAAACATTCAACATTAACTTACATATGGAATCCATTTCCAAGATGGCCTCTTTAGCCTGAAACACACAAGACAATCATTTCTACCTTTGATGCTGCTGCTGATACTGGTCATACAGGTGTGTATACTGGTGCATGTACTGGTGCGTGTACTGGAGTGTGTACTGGTGCATGTACTGGTGCGTGTACTGGTGCGTGTACTGGTGCGTGTACTGGAGTGTGTACTGGTGCATGTACTGGTGCGTGTACTGGAGTGTATACTGGTGCGTGTACTGGAGTGT
>NW_022282092.1:2931-8606 GCF_004355925.1 Anarrhichthys ocellatus
GGTCTTTCTCACCTTCACCACGAAGTTCCAGAAAGGGTGCATGACGTAGACAGACAGGGGATTGGAGTCCACTGCGCTGTACTGCAAAGAGACACAAATCAGTCACTCAGAAGGTGAGAAAAAAATAAATAAAACAGTTCTTTGGTTACATTTTCTTACATTGGATTCATCTCAATGCAAGCGGACTACGGCTTGTTTTTATATTAAAAATAAAAATAAAAATAAAAAGGCCACATGGCATCACGTGTAGCTTCTTTACTGGATCTTTTTGGTGGCATGTCATCATGCAGATCAAAACAAACCTGATCCCAGTCTGTTACTTTATCCGGACATGACGCAAATGTGTACGTGCTACAGTGTAATGTACCCTCTCTTGTGTTCATACAATTTAAGGTCCTTTTTTTGTGTTTTGTTATGCTATGCTTTCTTCTTTAGAATAAATGCTGCCTCTCTGATGTCATTTTTCCTTGGAGTGCTGTTTTCTGTGATTCATTTCAATGTTTAGACTTAGATCTCACTCACACTCCTAGTTTACTTGAAATGAGATGATGATCTGCATTTTCAGGTGGCTACAAGAGGCTTAGTTCATTTTTACTTCACTATTCTCACAAGTGTAGTAGACTCACTGGTGTTCATATTAACAGCTACAAACATGTTTACTAAAGATATACCAAAGCAATTAACCCTACAGCAGCCAACCAACTAAGGGCCCATTTTACTACACAGCACTCTTGCTCATACGTTCACACACTTGAAATGGGTCTGCACAATGGACCATCTCATCCATTATCAAGAGTTTTCTAAATGAATAATCACAGATTACAGGCTTATTGACAATAACTCAACACTTCATTTAGAACCTTCACTGTGGATAGACACAGCCATGATGCTAATGTCAAACCCACAAGATAACCACTGTGATTAATCATCACCAAATATACAAAACACACACACTGTAACCATAATCCACACTCAATTTGTACAAACATGAAAGCACATACGTGCATTGCACAGTTGCCCACAAAGACATAAGGGAGGCAGCAGTCTCTGTAAGTGTGACAAAAGATGAGAGGCAGGAAGACGGATGACAGCATGAAAGACAGCGAGAGGATTAGTGAAACTATCTCATGTGCTTTCCATTTGCATGCTTGTTCTGTGCACCTGTATAGTACGAGCACTGTGCACAGAGAGTCCTTTCATTCACTGACACTCCACCAGCTATGGATGCTCGAGGCATAGTAGCCAACACATGGAGTGTGAGTCACTCAAGAAGCCTTATTGGAAAAAGCTCTCGCTTGGTAAACAGTTTCACAGCAGCAATCAAAGGAGGCAGATCCGTACATCATTTAAGGGCAGAGATGATGACCAGGAAATTACAAAAGTAAAGAAATGTCGCTGTCTAAGAGCTGGTGCAAAACAGGCAGATGTAAAATAACGAGGATTCTGCATGCATACAAAATGTAGCCATTATGTACGAATAAACTAACAGTACAGTCTTAACACATGGCACAAAGCTGTATATCTAATACATGAAGACACTTTTTAAAGCTGAATTGGCTTGTGTTGGTCGATCCTTTAGTAGCGGCCAGTGACAGGACAGTGAAAGGCTCTTTGTATCTGTTCTGCCATGTTGATGCTCATCTTTTTGGGAAAAAACTGAACACTAAAATGTTTGTGATATGCAGAGAAGATGCTACTGTTTTAAACAATTCAACAACATAGTGCTATGGTCGCTCGAATTCAGAGAAAAGTGATTTCACTTGTCAGTCCTGGTTTAATGTCAGTGTTTCCTCGGCAGTGTACTGGTTCCCCTCACTTTACCATTACACCAGCTATCCTTTCTCTTCTGTGGTTGCAATATAAGCAAACGTCAAAGACATGGCCTTCGATACAACAAGCAGACGTACGGTGGACCTCTGAAATGTGTGAAAACACTAAGTAACGCCGTCTTTCATTGCCAAGCACAGCCGGAGAAAGAGTCTCTAGCTAACTATTAGCACACTTGCGTCAATGTCAAGCACAACATGGCAAACTACGAGACTTCCGGCAGTCACTTTTCAAAATAGTACGTTTCTAGTTCGTCAACATTAAGAAATGTCGTCATTTGTTTTGTTTTATTCTATTTGCCAGTCTTATAATAGCACGGTGAACAATGCGTATATTTCGAGAGGCATAAAGCTTCAGTGTCCAAGCACCACACAGAATATTGAGCAAATACTTCCCCATTTCCAAGGGTGCCTTTCACCTTCCGACTGCAAACTTGACGGCTATCACATCAGGGGTTAGGGAGTACCACTCCATAAACAACATTATTCGCATATCAGCATTCAAGATACAATCAAAATGAACATAATCATATCATACTGCAGTTAGAACTAACGAGGAACGCCTTTATTTTCTTGGGGAAATTTGAGGGGCATCTGGTATGGTTTTAGCTAACTCTGGCTACCTTCATTTTGTTGCCAGGGATGCACCCTGTAGATCGTGAGCGCTAACTGTTTAACACACACACACACACACACACACACACACACACACACACACACACACGGCTCAATGGCTAGTTGCTAGCATGCTATTACAACATATTAATCATACCTTGTATTTGTCGAAGCCCGCAAGCTGGTCCTGAGTGACATAATCGTAAAGAGCCATGGTGGTACAGGCTGGCTCCAAAAGGACATAAATGGATATCTGTTCCTTTGGAAAAGCTAATCCACACGTTAGCTTCCGAGGCGAAGTACCATCTAGTTCGGCCGCTGTCGTTCACGCCGGGTGAGCTGATGTCGAAACATTTGAGCCACTCCTACTGAGCGCAAACATCAAACGTTAGCGGACTGGAGCTCACTACTGCCACCTCTGGCCTGGATGTTTGCGATAAAAAAAGAAAAAACAGTATGAAATTATGTCTCATGGTCCAAAATGACACGGTTTTATTATTCATGTTGTCACTTGAGAAAACGAATACGGGCAATGTTTGCTGATAATGACGCAGCTAACGCTATATTTAATAAGTGTTAGTTGGTCACAGCGGTCCGCCGTCTAGTGCTCTTAAACGTGACGTGGCTTTCCGCTCCAGCCGGAAGAAAGGGGCAGATCTGCTTGTTTGATGCTGACCAGTTGAGTTATTCCTCGATCCGAGAGTAAAAATCCCAACCTAAGGCATAATGTAAGTACTAACAATAGTTAAGTTGTATTGCAATAGGTGTCATTTTGTAATTTTCGTAAATCTTCATATGTAGCGTTCTTCTATTGGTTAACGCCAGTGCTGGTTCTAACGTAGCTAGTTAGCTAGCTAGCTAGGTTAAAGTTACTCAGATTGATGGTCCAAATCGACCACGATTTGTCAGATTTATTGACAACCATGTAATCCATGATAAAGCGAAGATTGTTACAATAATTCCGATGATTTTTGGATTCACATACACGCTAATCATGTACAGGATACAGCGACTAGCAGGTATTAGCGTTGTGTCTACATGAGGTGAACGCGTACAACGTTAGCTAGCTATTAGAGATGTGATTATGCCAGTGGGTTTGGATGCTTTACCTTAACCGTACATTAAATCATATACAACGTTAATCTCACTGCTAAACATTTTCTGAAGATGTATTTTTTTTTTCTTGTTTTTTTAATGTTGAATGCATTTTTTCCAACTTTCCAGACAGCCACATATTACCATTTTCAACACATTAGAAATTGATGAATTACTTGCAGAGATTTAAACGTCAACATCATGCTTCCTCTTATTGTGAATATCAAATAGTCATGGATGTAACCAAATGATTCCGAGATGTAAAAGGTGCGTTTGACTTTGGGGAAACGGATGGATGATGCGAAGTAAACATGACTGAATAGTAAGGTGACTAAAGTGAGCTAAACACTGGTATATTCCGTCGCTGCTTTTAACGAAAGTCTCCGTGTTTTTTTTTTTTTTAAAGACTGAATCAGCATACGTGTCTTCATGCTTTACAGAATGGTGACGGACGTGCAGCTGGCTATATTTGCCAACATGCTTGGCGTGTCGCTGTTCCTGCTGGTCGTGTTGTATCACTACGTTGCGGTGAACAACCCCAAGAAGCAGGAGTAGAGGACCAATGTGACAGGAGAGGTGAGGGCCACTAGTGTCAAAGATCGAACACGGTGCTGTGATGTGTAGCTTTGTGGTTGCTATTGTCAGTCATGTTCCACTGTGACCTCCAACAAGTCACATTTTCAACTCAATGCGACATTGTTGAATTAGTTCAGTAATTCCCACTAAATGTATACCAATGAAAGTGAAAACTGCAGGGTCGTGATTTGTTGGTATGACACACAGAATCATGGTGCCTTGCATGTTTCCATGGTTGTGGTTACACCTGCCTGACACCCACGGCTATACTAGTATTATTATTTGTCACATTTCTATTACTATTACTGCTTTTGTTATCATGGACATTCTATTATATCCGCTGCTGTTATTATAGTTATACTTTTTTTACTTAATATTTCTGCTATTGGTGCTACTACTATCATGAAAGGTATCATTTCTGTGTTATGGATTAACTCTGTTGTTCATTCTGAACACTTGACATCGATCACACTTGTGTCCATCCTGGGACAGAGGATGTTATGTGCTGTACAGATTGTAAAGCCCTCTGTGTCAAATGTGTGTTTTGTGACACTGGGCTATACAAATGAATTGAGTGAGTTGCCACTTGATTATTGAGCATCAGTAAATATGTGGAAGCATAAATGCTTGTTTGTGACCTCTCATAGTCTCGTTCGAGAGTGGAAGCACATTGCGCTACAAAGAGGATTATTCTTTCTGAGGTTTAACACGTGTGAACCTGCTTAAAGTCTTTTCCTCCCCACAGGTGAGATAGGACTCAATGCCACCACCAAGGAAACAACATTCCCCACTTCAAGTCCCAAGAGATGAATTTCTTTCTACGGTTGCACAGTAGTGTTTTTTTCTAATAAAAATGTGTGAATGCCATTTGCATTAATGTGTCATGTATTCCTTTAGTTATGCATGCACACTGTGACTCACTGGTCCTGCAATCCTGCATCCTTCAATCAGAGGATCGGCAGTTCGATCCCCGCTAGTCTGTGTTGATGTGTCGGGCGAGACACTTAACCCCAAATTGCTCCCGTAAACTGCGACGTGTGAATGATGGTTAGTGATGGGCAGGTGGCACCTTACATGGTAGCCCTGTCATCAGTGTGTGTGAATAATGACATGTAGCGTTAAAGAGCTTTGAGTGGTTGGAAGACTAGAAAAGAGAAATGCAAGTCCAGTCCATTTACACTAGATACACTCACATTAAGGTATATTGCAAAATGCAAATAAAAAATGGGGAGCTTTTTCAAGTTCATTTATTCATACTTCAAGTTTGATTCAACACAGTATCAGTCAGTGTAAGTAATTTGCCAAAAATCAGTTAGATATGAATATTGCATAAAAAATACAACTGTAACCATTTACCTTACACAAAATATTGATATCACGTGTATGTATATGTGTGTATATATGTGTATATATATGTGTATATATATGTATATGTATATGTATGTATATGTATATGTATATATGTATGTGTATATGTATATGTATGTATATATGTGTATATGTATATATGTATGTATATATGTGTATATGTATATATGTATGTATATATGTGTATATGTATAT
>NW_022282093.1:0-8606 GCF_004355925.1 Anarrhichthys ocellatus
TGTGCCAATGTGCATCTGTATGGGTTCTGGCCCTTCAGTAATCACCCACATGGACTCCACGCCCTGACTAATCACTACTACGATGACAGACAAACTAAAAAGAAATTCCACTCCATGCCGGCTGAGTTTGAACTCTTGTTGCGGCTGCACAGTCAGGGGGTGCTCAGGCTTCACCTGGGAGATTTTCGATCAGGTGAAAAGTAGTTCCCAGACCGGAACTACAGCTGAAGGGCTGGAGCAAAGTGCCTTGTTTGTAGCCAAGTCGCTCATGAAGTCTTTCATATCATTTTGAATGAATGGACAGATCTTTTTTGGCTGATGACATGTGTCCAACCAAGGTGGATGCTTGGACTTATAGTGAATGCTGTAGTTGGCCCATAGTTGGCCCATAAGCAGCAAAGACATTTGCACTAAAATCAAAATGCAACAATTATAAGGCTGTAGACATTATAGTGTTGCAATGGATCTAAACTGTATTTATTAACACAAATGTTCCAGCTGGAGTCTGGAGGGTTATCTTGATTTAAATGGGGATCCTTTGTGGGAGTCGACGTAGTGCCTTCTTTTGGATCAAACTGAAAATAGAGGAAAATAGAATACCTCCTTTACATGAATATTGTCAGAATAAAACACTAACATTTAATGAAATATGACAATGAATGTAAAGATTCTTTTGACATGTATTTGTTAAAAAGTGCACCACACATTTAACCACTTAGGAAAATATTCTAGGAACTCTCGAGGTTAAATGTGTGGTACTCACACAATTTAATCACACAATTGTTATAAAAGGATGATATCTGGAAACTTGTTCTCTCTTCACGTCACTGACAACTGGATGTGATACAGACATGAGGTAAACCTCACGAACGAAGTTCACGTCAATGCTAAATCAATGACTACAATGTAAGGTGATGTAATGACTAGGAATTGTGCACTTTGGGTGATCGTTTCAACCTTTGGTTTGGAAGTAACATTAGCATTAAGACTTGGGTGGCTCTTGTGAAACTGGGAGTAGTGCTTTTCATGCTGATACTTCGTCTTAACAGTGTTTTTTTGTGACCCAGAATATTAAATTATAGTAAATTATCAAACTTGAGAACTCTTGAGCCAGTTTTAGAATCATGTGATTTTTTTTCATTTTGTTTTCATGAACATCGAGGTGAGACAGAATATTAGGTCAAAGTGAATCAGAAAATAAATATCTATCACAAAAAAGGTTATTTTTATTTTTCAACAAAAGCTTCTCCCCAGACGAATCAACTTTCATGATTTAGTGTCTTTTAGCCACCAAGTGTCCCAAAACCTGCCAAGATGTATCATTAAAGTGCAGTATGGCTGGAACACCATATGACCACTGATTATTAGCTTTTACATGTATTCCTCCATTGATTCTTTTTTTTAGACCTTACATAGCATTTAAACCTTGTGTAAGACATATGGCGGTGTAGTGCATTTGCAAATACATGAATCTATAATATTTCTGTTTATTATTAAGCCTAATATTTTTCCATATTTGATGCAGCAGGCACATCAGCAGCCTATTCATTTCTGCACTTCACTAAGTTTCTTCTATGCGTCCTGCTGCATGGCATCCCACAGTTACGGACCAAAGATACAAACATCTGGATGATGCTTTTACGGGAGACAAAAGAGAACAGGGCAACACAAATATATAACCTTGCCACGGGCTAACTCTGTTGACCTGGATAGCTGCTTGACATCCCTTCTTTCCCCTAAAAAACAAGAATGTGTGAGTCACATAACCTGGAATAGTTTGGGAAATGTGAGGCCAAGCTGCCAGTCAGACTCTGGGCATATCGCCTCAAAATGCCCCTTCCTCACTCTGTGCTCCCTCCTTTGACAGGAAGTCGCCCTCTAGTGGCTCCAGCTGGCTCTAACTGCAAAGCATCACCTGTCATCTGTTGTACTACAGTTTTTGTCTTTCTCTACAACAAAACACAGTAAATACTTGAGTTGAGAAACTTTGTTCAATGGGGATAAATTCAATGAGGGCTGATTGGCCTCCAGGGTAGGACACTGTCACTGATTAGGAAACTCAATAAATCACCCGTGGCTTATTGGGAGGGAGTGGCGTCAGTGTCAATCGCTGCTCTGGGGAGCAGCTGACTGAAATACTTCTGGTGACGTATGACTGTCTGCTGCAGGCTGGCTTGTTGAACAGACATGTGGAGCCAAGTGGTGAACAGTCTAATCAGAAAGACTGTCATGACTCTGGGGCTTTCTCCGTATTTTCCCTATGTCTTTCCCTCTCTCTGTCTATTCCATGTTTTGTCTGTCTCCCTGTGTGTACATGTGTGTGAGTGTGAGTGCCAGTGGCTGTGGGCATGGCAGCTTTCCCCCTCCATCCTGCTCCTTGGTTGCTGGCTGATTGAGCACACCTGCATCTCATCACTCATCAGGCTCTGATATCAAGAAACAGAGATCCAAAATCCGCTTATCCAAAATATACACAGTGCCAAAAATATAAACTAGGTTAAAGGTATGGATCACAAGTACAGGAAAGTGGTTTAATTCAAAATGTTCAAGGATTATGTCCATGATGATGCATGTAATATTGCATATGTGGTGGGGAATGCTCCCCAGTGAATGAAGCATTGGGTGTATTGTTGTGAATGCAGCCTTCAGGCTGGCTCCGCCCCCAACCAATTCTCTAATCAGGTCCAGCTTCTTAAAGGCCTATGTTGGCATGGTGATTTCAATGCACATAACAGTCTATGGTGAAGTGATCATACTGATATTAATGCAGTGGTTGAAGAAATGAGTGACACAAGAAATATTATATGTATAAACAATGGAAGAGGAACAAGATTGGATAATAAGATGTAATGTATTGACTTGACATTGGTTTCTGCAAAGCATATATTTTGC
Organism: Anarrhichthys ocellatus; assembly: GCF_004355925.1. NCBI lineage: Eukaryota > Metazoa > Chordata > Actinopteri > Perciformes > Anarhichadidae > Anarrhichthys > Anarrhichthys ocellatus. The sequence continues at coordinate 2,893 of NW_022282093.1, forward strand.
GCAGATATCATAGTTTACACACATTACTGGGTGCATTCTATATTTCAAAAACACAAATATTGACGATTTGTAAAATTTATTATAATTTTCTTTTTTTTGTGGCTCAAGGGGGGGGGCGCCCTAGCGCCCTCTATTGACCAGCCGCCACTGCTTGGCAGTGTTAGTAAAAAAAATGGTGAGAAACTTGAAATAGGCAATAGTAAAGTATAGACGATCTACATAACTATTCATACTGGTTGTTAGGGTTACATCCTACTGAGAGCGCCTAGGGTGTAGCCGTACAAGACTCTCAGAAAGACAATGATTCCAAAATCCTAACGACTCAGCTAGCGGGTGAGATAAAAGGCCGAAGGTATTTTTCTGGCACTTCTGTGGGACACTGAAACCCACTAAGATTGGTCGGACTACCAACGGAGTTACCACCGTGCGGAGTTACCACCCGCTTTCCCCGGGGCAGGATCCGCTCACGCTACAAGTCCATCTCTCAACATGATCCAGTTGAGTTGTAAAGTTTGATTTCCACAGGAAGTCGTACTGGAGAGAATTTATCCTTTTGTTCGTTTAGTTTCTTTGTGGACTTCACAATAGCTGTGCAGAACAAAATAAGCATTGATAACAAAAGGAAAGTCCTCGAATTCAAACGTCCGCTCCGTTGGGCTGATAATGCCGCTGGACACGCCGCTGGCTAATCGCTCCAACAATAGCTTCCTTTCTCCACATGTAAGCATTAGTAGCATTATAAAATGCAGAATTTAACTACACAACAGCTGGTAGTAGACAACAAGGTCAGCAACACCTTTAATCTGTTATCCATGTTGAATTAACTACTGGTAGTCGATCACTAATCAAGGCTGTTGTTTGTTTTCTTCTGGCGGTGTGACGAACCAGGGAAGGACACGCCATGACTCCTAAGACCCAATCAAGTAGCGAACTTCAGTATCTATGTCAACGTTTTCAAAGGTCCCCGGTTTCCCTGTCCACACTATGACTCAACCCCGGAGTTATTTCTGGAGGTTTAAAACTCATTATCATCTCACTGGAAACAAATCTAAAATGTCAATAAAATAAAAAACATTCCTGAGTGAAGTTTATAAATAATCAATTACACACTGTTCAGCTGATTAAGTTGTTGCTGGATGCAGGACGCATTTGCATCTGGTATCTATACCCAATACAGAATCCCCATTACCTAAGAAGACACCACCAGGGAGCAGTCAACTACAAGGCAGATGAGACAGCGGTGGATCGCTGAGCAACCTATTCAAGAGCTTGAGAAAGAGAGCTGCAGTAAACTACTTCTCACTACCTGTGTCTTCCATCACACCTCCCTCTGAAGCCATTCACCAGTCAATACCATTGCAAGTGAGGTGGACAGTGATGACAAATTAAGGGCCCACAAAATACTTTAAAATGTTTCAGAGGCCAAAGATAAAAAGATAAGAAAAGGTGAGGGAGGTGAAGTTAGCACGAGAGGAGAGGCATGAGGGGACAGCTCTTGAAGTCACTCTTCTCTATGATCACTCTCTTCTTTGTGGAGAACTTGCTGAACACTCTCATCTGGTGCATGTTCAACAATAAGAGTGTAATTACCTTTCCCAACCACCTGTAGAACACACACATACCCACTGTCTACCACACACACACATACATTTTGAGTGCTGGATGTGTGTTCGTGGAGGCAAAAGATAAAGAGGCATGCTGGGGTGTTAAGTTATAAGGGACAAAATATATGTATTTTGCAGTGTGTCCTCTTATTTTATGTTCTTTGTCAAGAGATATGAATTGGCCAATAATCTGATTACAATAAGATTTATGTCTGTATTACCTCTGGCATCAGTATTTTACTCACCTGTCCTGTTTCGGGATTTCACAGACCGCCTCCTCACAAGAAGAGACCCCCTTGGAACGGTGACCTCTGTAAAGGCTGCAGGTGCGAGCAAACATGTCACTGCTTCTCCTTAAGGGATTGTTTTGTTTATCGCTTCATCAGATCATGTCGTGTCTGTGCTACAGGGCTACAGGACAAACCTGACTGTATATTTGGATATGTGTGTTTTTCACAGGAAGGTCATCAATAAAGTTAAAGAGCGTTACTCTCAAACCTGGAAGAAGCAGGAGGACAATTACCAACGAATAAGGTAATTTATTTTGAAATTATTCTGTTCTTAAATTTACAAATAAACACAGAATCAAAAAACTGAATAGTTGCCAGAATTGCAAATAATTATCCGTGCATGGACATCTTTACCTCGATTGTCAACACTCCATACAGGTCGTCAGTTCGGGGATGTACAATCAGTATGATTGAAAAGTAGTTCAAATAAACTGTACATGAAGCTGTGCTCAAGAGGGGCAATTTACTTATTTCTGATAAAAGGGACCCAAAAATGTTAACATGGAATCTTAACACACAATATGAGTCAGATGGAGTACTTAATTGCGCTCCAATTAATGCCAGTAGGCCTACACCCTATATCAGGGGTCACTAATAGGCGGACCGCGGTCCGGTTCCGGACCCAAACGCGGTTGTATGTGGACCCGGATCTAAAACCGATAATTGATAATTAATAAATTCTAACAGAGCGCTTCTATTTTTACCGGCACAGCTTTTCCAGCCTTTGCGGCACTCGGTCAGAGGTCCAGAAAACACACCGACCAATTACATGTGTTGTAAATCATATATGTGTATTCCTATAAGCTTCGCAACTCCTGTGACATTTGCACACACACAAGAGAGAGAGACCCAACACTCGGAGAAGTACGTGAGTCAGAGAAGTTATTTCACATAGCGTTGAGAAAATGTGGACAGAGAGACCAGAGAGACCAGAGAGACCAGAGTCTTTAACTTAACCAAGAATAGACAGACTCATATATCTTCATTCTTACAGGCAGTTGAAAACCAGTATGTCTCATATACTGTATGTTCAGAGACAGCGTGTGAAGCGTCAAAGCACAACTCTTTTGAACAAACGTACCCACTCAAATCCAAAATGAAGGTACATAAAAATAATAGATCTAAGAGCCCAAAATGATCAGAATCCTAATGCATTAATTCACTGCCCAACAATAATGTTAACAGAGAGGAATAGAGCTGAAACAAGTGGTTTATTAACCACAGATAAAGTCCCTGCACACAAATTTCTCTTTTTAGAAGATGAAAATAATATGGATATCGTGGCTTTTTTGATTGATCACTTCACACCTGAATGAACTGAATTTAAAGCTGCAGGGCAAAGACAATTCAGTTAAATTCATTTTTCTAAAATTAAGTACTTTATTTTAAGAGTCACATTTTTCAAAAGCTTACTGATATGTATTTTATTTTTTAATTCAGCCTACATTTTACTTGAAATAAGAGAACATTCATTTATTATTAGAGTATATATTATTTATAATGAATCCAGTTCAATCTGAAATCTGACAATAAATATTGTTTGTATTATTCAGTAGAACTTTCTTTATTTGATTTGACAGTCAGATGTTGATGACATACAGACGTTAATACAACGGTTGGCTACTTCAATATACATGGGACTAAATCATAGCGCAAGTCAAGACATTATTTGGTGTTCCGGACCATTGGATGAGGAAATTCTCTCTAACTGGACCTCGCTGAACTTTAATTGAATACCCCTGCCCTATATCTTTTGTAAACCACATGGTCAAAATAAAATATTAAAGTAATGTGAGTTATGGTAAAACAGAGGTTCTTCTTCTGAAGGACTTTAAGACTGCTCACCGTGGTCTTCTGATGGAATTAGTATCCTTATATGAGAAGAAACATTTTATTTAAACAAACTGCCTATGAAAATTCTGAAGCTTTCTGTTCTACAACATTCCCGACCGTCTTGTATGTTACGTAACAAATTCCTTGTGGTTCCTCAGATCTCCGCTCAGAAACGAGTGCCATGGTTTTGACAAGGCCATCATTACCCAGGCCAACACTCCAGTGGGAACAAAGCTTGTGTACTATGGGTAACACTTTATAATAACTACACACTGTGAAGCATTAGTTAATTAAGTATGAGTAAACACTTAATTCACACAAAGTGATCAAGAACATATCAATATTTATTGCAAGATGCAAACAATATACTGTTAAATACAAACCTCTCAGCCATTCATTCATGTAAAAAAAACAACAAAGATTCTCCTGCAGGACAACATGGCTGGATATAAAACATTTGAGATTGACAGCTCTGTTAGTCAATCAGAATCAGCAGTGCGCCATCCTGTAAGACATGCTGGTTGAGACACAAGGTGATTCTCAGACTTCCTGTATCGACTCACAGCAACTTAGAACTTAGAAACTGAAATGTTTTTAGTGAAACACAGGATGTAGATCTAACGTATTTCCCGGGAAAATAAATATATCGATGGAAAACAGCAAAGGTAAGAGATATTTTACAACTATCGTTTGATGAAGTGATTTCTGTTGTTCGTGTTCTTTGGCTCATATCTCGCTGATGCTTTGTTGTAGCTGGATTTGATGTATATGTTCGGTGGACTGTCTGCATTCTTTTGAGATATCGTGTGTGCGTATTGCATAAAATACCACAGTGGTAGAGCCAGTAATGTGGTGGGTGAGTTGACTAGGTGGCGCTATATGGATTTTGATATTTGATAATTCATTAGTTGGTTGCTTCAGTTGTGTTTGGAGCATGTAAAAATGGCTTACATATTTTTGCAGCCCAGGTTCTGCTGTTTAATATGATAGGCAACATCATTATATTTGTTCGTGATAAGTGCATTATTAGACATGCTGTACGCTAAACTTTCTCCACAGCCCCCGAAAAAGGGGGGCGCTCGGGCTGAAGTGGTTGTATGAGTAAACACTTAATTCATCATTTGTAAAGCATTGTTCCTACATTAACACTCATTAGTATACAATTTATAACAACAGTTATAAATGTTTTATTCTTGATTAATAAGCTCATCTGTTATGTGTTTTTATAATGAATAATGACAGCGTAAAAGAGGACAAAAGCTAAGATCCCCTGATAAAAAAACTTGTTGCAAATGCAAAAGCTCCCATGGTCATTACATTACATTACATTACATTTCAGTCATTTAGCAGACGCTTTTATCCAAAGCGACTTACAATAAGTGTGTTCAACATCGGTATTCAAGGGAACTGCTAGTCCCCAGAAGTCATCAGTGCATCTCCTTTTTTAAACAAGCATCTAAGAGCATAAACCAGAGCAAACGTACAGTGCAGAAACAAACGAATACAATAAGTGCCACAAACTAATACGAATACAATAAGTGCCACAAACTAATACGAATACAATAAGTGCTCAGTGGTCAGTTATATAACTGTCATTAGTAATTGATTAACACAAGACACTACAGTGTAAACCCCAAAAAATGTCTCACAAAGGATACCCATTCAAATCAAAATAACCCCCTTCAGCCTCCAGCTGGAAAAACATTTTCTTCTTTTAGCCAAAAGAGATCTTGCAATTCATTCAAAAGGCAAACAAGGCACTTTGCTCCTGTCCTGTCAGCTGCCCCTGGGTCTGGGAATTACTTTTCACCTGGTCGACAATCTCCCAGGTGAAGCCTGAGCACCCCCTGACTGTGCAGCCGCAACAAGAGTTCAAACTCAGTCGGCATGGAGTGAAATGACAAAGCTTTCATGTCATCGTAGTGGTGGTTAGTCAAGGCATAGAGTCCATAGGGGTGATTACTGAAGGGCCAGAACCCATACAGAT
>NW_022282094.1:0-1305 GCF_004355925.1 Anarrhichthys ocellatus
AGTGGTGGACAGCTGGACAACACACTAAACATAAATGAGTGTGTGTGCACAAGAGGGAGAGGTCACAAGTGAAGAGAAGGTGGAGAGATAAAAGAGAGAAACGAGAGGAGGGGAAAAGGAATGCCTGAGGCACTGAATACCTGGAGCTACACACCTGCTTCACACACACACACACACACACACACACACACACACACACAGAAATCCAGACAAAGCATTTCATTCTCATAAAGACATGTGCTGGAAGACTTTTTGACCACAACATAAATGTGCCTCATCACATTCCATCCAATCAGCATAGGCCTTAAGGAGGACTTAGTTTGTCTTGTTCGACTGGCATTCTGGTGTGAAGGAATGCAGAAGCAATAGGTTGGGGCTGGGGTTTGTGTGCATCCATGCTACACAGTGTGCTGTGTGTCGAAGTGCACAGTTCTTTTCCCAGGGTGAGTGTGTGTTGCTTTGTTTCTCTGGATGCTAGGATTAGGGTCAGGCTGCTCTCTCTATGGGGGACTTCTGGTTGTTTGAGCAGTCTTCACCCTGCAGGCTTTTTAATAAACAGCCTTTATCTGTGATCAGCCTACAATAACAAGGCAGACCCAGTCATATATCCTTCATACAGGAATTAGAATCCCACTGGCATGGAAGCAGTGTGTCAAGACAAAAAAGTCAAACATTTGGACGATAAACCTTCTAAACCAACAGCCAAAAATCAGTTTCACTCTGTCCATCTAAAAGCAGAAAGCTGCACTAACTGACTTTTCCGCTAAGCTAGTTTAGTGTCGAGTGTAGAATCTTTTTCTTCCGGGGTCGGAGTGTCAGACAGCTGTCTGTTACATCATGTGGGTTGCCAGTTTGAGCAAAGTCCACCAAAAACATTATATTTCCCACAATTTAAGCTTCTGCATTTTCCAAACGCACTAGTATTATTCAAACATATTGTTCGGTTTGTAAGCCTCGTACCGAACGGTTTAATATGAATACGTGTATTGTTACACCCCTAGAAATGAATAATAACCCTAGCTGTGGCGTCATAATGAGGTTATTAGGAGATGGAACTGTAGTCGGACAGCACTGAAGGCCAAGGTATAAAATGCATGTCTTAAAGGTACCCTGTAGAGTTTTTGCAGCTCCCTCTTTCTGTAGTCACCACTCTGTTGTCGCCCTCAATGTCCCGCCCCCAGCACTAATTGGTCAACATCACTTATCACAGGTATAGTGATAATATTGTATCTAGACTTAGGTATAGTGATAATATCGTATCTTGACTTAGGTATCATGATAATATCGTATCTTGACTTAGGTATA
>NW_022282094.1:1315-8604 GCF_004355925.1 Anarrhichthys ocellatus
TCATGATAATATCGGATCTTGATTTAGGTATAGTGTTAATATCGGATCTTGACTTAGGTATCGTGATAATATTGTGATGGTTCACGGTTCACCATGTGGGTTTAGGAGTGGAACAGAGACTCAGGCACAGACTTAGACACAGGACACAAAAGGAGGTGTGATGCAAGTCTCTTTACTGGGCATCAAGCAAACAAAAATAGAAACCAAAAACACCTCCAATAGGGAGTGAGAAAAATCCAAACTGAAAATAAAAGGTAAAGTCACAAAAGGGCTTGGTCACCAAAAGCACAGACACAAACCTTGGGGCGCAGAGGGTCAACACGAGGGAATAACCACAGGAGAGTGAATAGTCCACGGGGAGGGAAAAGGAACAAATGATAATCTGGCAACTAGAACACGGCAAGCAGGGGAGTATAAGTATGTGAGGGGTGATGAGCGGATTACCGGCAGGTGAGTGGAGGTAGAATAGAATAGAATAGAATAGAATAGTACTTTATTCATCCCCAAGGGGAAATTTGTCTGTGGCAGCAGCAAACAGGGTTACACAATAAAATACAAATATTAAGTGTGGAAAATGCACAATATATACAATGTAATAAAATAAAATAACATAACCGAGCAGGACCTATTAGATTTAAGAAGATAAAGTAATAAAAATGCACAGTATATACACTCAATATAATCGTATTAAATTAACTAAGTAGGAAAAAATAAACAAAACTGAAAAAGCAATTGATTTGATTGTTCTAGTAAATTTTTTTTATTTAAAAAAAAAAAATAGTTTATATAATAAAAGATCGATACTTGGCGTCCGTGTATTGATACAATATCATGATACTATGCTGTATCGATTTTTTCCCCCACCCCTACTGGTTATTGATGGGATGGTAGAAACTGAAAACGAAGGATGGGCTGAGGTGGAGGATAAGGTACAGATCAGATTTAGTTTTTGCATTACTCGAAGAATGTCATTACTGCTTCTGTCACGTTGCTGTCTGTCAGTGTTGTCTGTCTGTCTTGGCCTCACGGTTTGTGGCTCTGTAAGTTGCTGCAGCCGGGTTGGAACTGTACCTCCTTGTACAGCCATGTTAGTGGGTGGGACAAGTTTTTGCTCCTCTTCTTTCACTTGTACTCGTCTTAAGTGTGAGCGAACATAGCTGTTCATGCCATCCTCTGATCTCTCATAGTCTTTTAGTACTTTTACTTGAGCTCTCTTTTCAGTGATTGCTGCTTCCAAAGTCAGCCTTTTGGCTTTAATATGCGTTTCCTCCAATTCAAACTCCTTCTTCTTCTGTAAAGCTGCAGCACATTCCACTAAGCCAGCTAATTTTGCTTCTTCAGTAGCACAAACTGATGATCTGCCGGACAGGACAGATGAACATTCAAACCTGGAACCTTTTCGGTGCACTGTTTCGATGCTATCGACTGTCACTTGTGAAGCACTGTCATCAGGATTCACATCATCTTCTATATCTTCCTCTTGATCACCGTCTATGTCCTCATTATCAGCAGGTATACTTTCTTTGTTTATTTCTTTATCACTCAAAGCACACATCCAGCTTGCAGCTTCTTCTGCAAACCGTTTCAGAGTCATCATCTTTGGCTCCAACCAGTTATTCACATCTGCATCTTTTTCTTCTTCAGACAGAAGATCTGCTACTTGTCCACTGAGCTCCATAAGCTCACTGACAAGAGTGTTGAAATCCTTATGCATTAACTTTTGCACTTTTTGCAGATTGCCAGCATCACTCATCAAACTTTCAATTTCTTTTATTTTTCCAGTTATCCGACCTAATACTCCTCTCCTGGTTCCAATGAGCCTGTGCAGCTTCTCCTCCAATGCTCTCTCAGTTAACTTTCTCATTCTCTTAGATTCCATTTCTTTAGCATTAATTACCTCCTTATTTCCAGCCATCATATCAATAAAGCAATGCGTAAATTGCGTGCAAATGTTTAAAAAGTATTTCCACTTTTCTCATCATGTGCACCACAACTTCTGAAACAAGCAGAGACTTCAATGGCTTTTAATGAGGAGCGCTGTATGATTTGCATGAGAAGTCCTTAAAGAGGCGAGCCTCTTGGATCAAATTAGCGACATCAATGTTCATTTAAATCCGACACCGTAAACGGGTTTCAGGTCCTTTCTTTACCTTGGCCGACGTTTTCGTTCGATCGAAAACACCACAGCGCAGCGGGTTTTTTCGGATCTTTTGGGACTTTTCTTCAGGTTTCACCGGTGATCAGCTGGCGTCCGACATCCACATGCCAAGTCCCTGGAGTAGTTTTTCTACTATTGTAGCGGCGTTTCGTCTGTGTTGTTCATTATTAAGCCGCAAATGAGCTGCAGACACAGTGACTTCATTTTCTTACGCGAATAACAGGAGACCTTTCAAGTCTTTTCATTTTATCTTTATTTTACGCAGCAAAGCATTAAATAAATACACAAATAATATACTCTGTCACACGGTAGAAAAACTATATGCTCTGTGTGTGTACTCACTCTCTTCATCCCACTGGTCAGACAGAGTACAGTTTCCTGCAACTGCTCTCAGGTGTTGTGGCAGGGCGGCACAGACTTCTGTATCTCTGCTATGAGGCCTTCTGGTGGCATCAGAGCGATGAGTCTGTGCCACAGAGTCGAGGCAACCAAGTTCTTAGTAACCAGAACTCTTCCCCTATATGACAACTGGGTCAGCAACCATCTCCACCTAGAGAACCGAGCACAGACCTTCTCCTTAACAACTCCCTCCCAGTTCTTTTTCTGAAAATCCTCAGAGCCTAAAAACACACCCAACCTCCTTTTCTTCACTGAAGACCTCCAGGCAGATGAGGCACCGTCTGATGTCTCCACTGTCCCACCAATAAGGCTTCAGATTTTTCCCAGTTCACCCGTGCAGATGAAGCCCTCTCATAAAGAGACAAAGTATCCTGCAAACATAGAACATCTCCCTGGTCCCTGATGAAGATGTTTACATCATCAGCATACACAGACACAGCGAGGTGACGACAAAGACTGGAGGACCCAGGCAGTGACAGACCACTGAGCTGACTTCTCAGCCTGCACAACAGAGGCTCAAAAGCAAGGCTGTATAGTTGCCCTGAGATAGGACAACCCTGCCTTATCCCTCGCCGTACAGGGATCAGTCGACTCAGCCCAGCTCCCATTTTTACCATGCATTCAGCACCACTCTACATCAAACCCACCCAATCCAAAATCCCATCACCAAGCCCAAAAGCCCTGAGTGCAGAAAACAGATAAGAGTGATCCACTCTGTCGAAAGCCTTCTCCTGATCCAGTGAGACAACACCAACATCTACATCGTGGAATTTACATACATCAAGCACATCACGAATGAGAAAAATGTTGTCCATAACTGTTCTATCCGGGATACACTAAGTTTAGTCGCTATTTACAATTACTTCTAAGTAGTCTCTTAGACTGTTGGATAAGGCTCTGGAAAGCACCTTATAGTCAGTACAAAGCAGGGCCACTGGTCTCCAGTTCTTAAGAAGGGCCAAGTCGCCCTTCTTGGGCAGCAGGGAGAGTACTGCCCGCTGGCATGAAACAGGAAGTGATCCTGTTTTAAAACATTCAAACAAAACACAATGCAAGTCAGAACCGATAATGTTCCAGAACTGCTTAAAGAAATCCGTGGAGAGGCCGTCGATTCCCGGAGTCTTTCCTGAAGCCATCTGGTTCACTGCAGCTGTCAGCTCCTCCAGCGTCAGCTCTCCGTCCAGCGTAGCCCTCTCTGCTGGACTGAGCAGTGGAAGACCCTCCAGGAGCTCCTTACTGCTCTCTGTACAGCATTGCTCTTCCCCAAAAAGAGCAGCGTAGAAACCCACAGCATGGGTCCTCATCTCCCTCTGGTCGGTGGTTATCCTGCCTCCTGGGAGCTTCAGGCAGGTCATCCGATTCCTCTGCGCTACCGACCTCTCCAGGTTGAAGAAAAACGAGCTTGGGGCATCCATGTCCTTCAACTGGAGGAAACGGGACCTGACCAGAGCTCCCTTGACTCTCTCTTGCATGAAGGAGCTCAACTCCAACCTCCTCTCCTTTAGCAGTTTGCCCACACTGGGATCTGGGTCTCACTGGAAGCCCTCCTCAATACTTTTTATGTTGGCTTCAAGGTCTTTGACAGCAGACTTGATTTTAGCGGTGGCGTTTGAGGTGTACTGCTGGCAGAACACACGGATCTGTGCTTTTCCGACCTCCCACCACTGCTTCAGAGAACTGAAATGAACTTTTTTAGTTTTCCACTGCTGCCAAAGAACCCCAAAGCTCTGACAAAAATGGATTTTCTGTCCAGCCTGGCTGCACTTATGCTGTCGTTGCTGACTCTAACCCATGTGTACTGTCTGTTTAGTGGGTGTTTTACTTTCCATGTGTCCAACAGATCTAAGTGTGTGATGACGTTGTGAAGACTCTAAGCTGACCTGTCTCTGCACCACTCCAACAGATTGTATGAACCTTTCAATGTCACTGAGATATTCACTCACTTTTGCAGATCTTTTGTAAGTTACATCCAAAAACAAGTTTATTTCCTCTAGTGAATACAGATCAGTGCTTTTAATGCATGTTTCAGAATTAGATGCAGTATCTGATTCACTCTCATACTCCATGTCCTCTCCTTCACAAGACAGCTGGCTGTTGGACACAGACCCTACACTCTATCCTTCATCTAAGGCTATGGTGTGGTCTCCACCTGCAGAACGTGTAGCTGCCTCGTCACAAAGTTCTACAGACTGTGGTGGTGCTTTGGTAACAGATGTAGTGAAGTTCTGCGCAACAACAGAAGCCTGCTGGTTGTAAGACTGGCCCTGATCCTCCTTGTCGACATTATTGTTATCAGAAGAGGAAGAAGCGGCGCCGACTGCGAGAGCAGCAACGGCCTCGGTAGTGGGACGGGCCGCGAAGTGTTTGTGTCTTACATCTACACACTCAAAGCATTTGATTTGTCCCGAGCTAGCGTACACCATGTATGAAGGCTCCCTGTGTTTAACCGTGAATGACACCTCCAGTGTTTGTGTAGGTGACTCCAGGAACATGAAGTGCCGCCTAAGAGACAGCACATGCTTCAGTTTGGGATCCTTACATCCCAAACTGGCTGTTTTAAATCCGCTGGCAAATTTACCAAATCTGCGCAGCTCATTTTCTAACAGGTCGTTCGGTATAAACGGCGGAACACTGGACACGGTGATTCGCGTAGAGGGAACTGAGAGCGGAGATACCTGCACAAAACTGTCCCTAATAAACATGCCGCTGTCTATCAGGTTGTGGACATACGACTCGCTCGTCACGAACACAACCACAGCTTTATTCATCCGAGATGCAAAGCAAAGTTTGTCATGTCCCACCTGTTCTCCGACAGCCAGCAGGACCTCCTCTACTGACACGCTGCTATCCGGTGGAACTAACCGGATTCCCTGCCGGATTGACGGATGTGGTGTCTCAAAGGATGCCATCCTCCCGAAAAAACGCCAAACAAAACCACTAATCACACGTTCTTTACCGATAAATAAACTGGTTTGTATCTTACCTGATCATGTGCATAGACAGAAGAACAGAGGAAAAAATCCCAAAGCAGTGAAAATGCAATCAAACCTCCGCGCCACTCTCACACTCACACGCAACCGGAAACGGAGAAAGAGAGAGAGACAGAGAGAGAGAGTATGGGGTCCACTCAGTCATCATAGTTATACCCGCTGGGACAAACATCCAACAGAATCTCTACACACAGAATTTTGCAGATACATTTTACACGTACACAGAAACACACTAACAAATGCATGTAGAGCAGAACTAGGCCGATACCCACTGACAATTTCCATTCAAAAGAGAGCACTCACATTCTTCAATCACCTTAAATCCAGCCCCCCAGACACCCTCCACTCCAAAGCCCTCCAAACCCAAGAGCTGAGCCCAGAGAAGAGTCCCCTATGTCAGTTGGTGCTGAGACTAACTGCCTCCTCTCAGACACACTGGGACCAGTCTCTCAACAACACTGCTCTCCAAACACCAATCAGAGTAAAACAAATTATAACCCCATGTAAAGAAACCTATCTGGAACACTGGAAAGAAGAAACTAAAAGCCAAAGTAGATTAGAATGTTATCTGGCCCTAGAAAGAAATTATGAATTGGCAGAATATCTCTCTACTGTCAGACGTAGAAAGCAAGTGAGGAAGAGAGGGCCAGGTGGAGCAGACAAAGGGAGGAGATGAGTGTAGATATGGTGAAGATGCTGAAGAGAAAAGAGAACTAAAATAATCCAGCAGCTATATGTCATTCCAATAGTCTGTGCCACGTTTACAACTATAGTATCATAAAAACAACGCCTCTTTCTAGATGATGTAACTCATAATCAGAATATTTTGGGCAGCACATAAAGGCAGCAGTTACAACAGGAAGGATAAACTGAACACATTGGGGGCTTTACAGAGGGGGGCTGCGTATCAAATCTCAGCTCAAGCTGTTACCATGGCATCTCAACACACACACACACACACACTGGACCCAGATGTCCAGCAGTGATGATGTCACAGGGCTAGAAGAATGGAGACAGCTGCTCAGAAAACTGTGTGTAAATACATAGTTATGAAGTATGGTATTAAAGTTGTGGTTACACACACATTTTTCCCCCCAGTTGGCCGCTGATTCTAAGATGCACTGCGATGCGGACGTGAATGAGCCTGCATCACTGCAGTTTGTTTTCATCTCAGCTCTGTGAGTCTCTAAAGTAGGAGTATTCAATTCAAGTTCAGCGAGGTCCATTTAGAGAGAATTTCCTCATGCAAAGGTCCGGAACATCACAGTAATGTCTAAGTTGTGCTACGATTTGGTCCCATATATATTGAAGTAGCCAACAGTTGTATTAACATCTGTATGTAGTCAACAAATCAAATAAAGAACGTTCAATTGAATAATATCGCAACAATATTTATTATCAGTTTTCAGATTGAACTGTATGAGTAATAAATAATAAATATATGTTCTTCTCTCATTTCAAGTTAAATAAGGATTGGATTTAAAAATAAAATACACAACAGAAAGCTTTTGAAAAATGTGCATCTTAGAGTACTTAATTTAATTTAAATAAAAAGGAATTGAATTGACTTGTCCTTACTCTGCAACTTTAAATTCAGTTAATTCAGGTGTGAAGTGATGTCAATCAAAAAGCCATGATATCCATATTATTCTCATCTTCTAACAAGAGAAATGTCTGTGGTTATTAAACCACTTGTTTCAGCTCTATTCCTCTCTGTTAACATCATTGTTGGACAGTGAATT
>NW_022282095.1:0-2500 GCF_004355925.1 Anarrhichthys ocellatus
ACACACACACACACACACACACACACACCTTGCCTATTGGCCTCCTGTTCAGACAACTAGCCCATTGTGCGTAGCAACAGGTATGCAGAGAGGAGCCCGTTTGAGAACGGGCAATCGGATGCTCTGTGCATGTTTGTGTGTGCGAGCCCGAAAAAGGATAGGTTTGCAGTTTGTAAATACAATACCAGCATGCCCACATGTACACTAACACAGTTATCAGCTGCTGCGGTCGTTCCTCCTGTCCACACCGGCCTCCTGAAGCACTTCCAAAGATAGCGTCCTTTAGGACGGGATCTCTTCACAGCTCGTATAGACAGGAGGGACAACTACAGCAAACTATCATGCTTTTAGTATTGTTTTAAGACGGACTTCAACATGCCTGTGTCCTCGCTCGATCTAACAAACACCTAAACATTTGTTTTTTAAATCGGCAAGAGGAGAAGGCAGAAACTAGCTGTGAAACGAAGCATAATAACAGCATTAGCGTATGAGGACAGAGGAGGGAAGGAGGGAGGAGAGGACGGAGTGTTCAGCGGTGTCACCACACAGGAGGGGGGTGGACAGGGTTATGCTGGGGTCAAAGGTTGAACAGCACAAGGGGGGGGCTGGGAGGAGGACGAGTGTTGATCCAGCCTTCACAGTGAGTGGATATCACCTGTTTACACACACAACAGCGTCGTTACCGCCACGTTCTCAGAAGAGAGACGGTTACACAACGTCTCAGCTCGACCGCTCGCTCTAGTTCGAGAAGAAGTCTGCCGGGATCAATCCACGCAGGTCGTTTTGGGTTTCATTCATCCAGCTTTTGTAATAACTGTAATATCACTCCCCCCCCCAATACAATGCAAGCAAATGAAAAATTACCTATTCATAATCTCCCTGTTCCCGGTTCGAATTGGAACTATGTTCAACTGAAGAAGTAGTCCTGATGACAACGGTTCAGAGGGAGACCTGTCCGACCCTGTCTCCAAGACAACAATAATCATGTAAAAAAAATTTAATAATTAAAGACCGTCCTCTCCAGAAAACCGACAGCATTGGTCATTTTTAAAAAAAGGACATGTTCGCATACCAAATGAAGACGTTTTGTGGTCTTGTGGTGTGTTAATAACGACTGTCAGGCAGCATCGTTACGTTGTCATACCAATGCAAGACCTGTCAGACAGGAGGTTGAGGTTGGTGGTTTGGTTAACAGTGTATGACTTTGACGATTGTCGATGTTGTCATTTGTTTTTTTTCTTAACCAAACCTTCCACATAAAGGTGGCAGATCAGACAACAACAATAATATGAATCATTATTTTAACGGGTCATTTTTCACTGTTGGAGGACCTACGGAAATGATTTCAAAAGCGAAACTACTAATAAATCCATCTGCTCAGCATGGAAATGTGTTCAGGAAGCGTTGTTAGTGATCTCTATATGACCATGAATAGAACCTGCAAATGAACACATACACACATCAGCGCAGGTATTAATACATCACGCCGTATCCGACTCCCTGTACTTTGTCAGCTCATTAACTTAATTAGAAAGTGTGTGACAAGGATCCCACAGTAATACGTGTGTGTTCACAAAGAGACTTTTGTCCTGTGACTACTACCTGTTAGTCATTATTCATCACAACGTACAGCCTAATGATAGTAATAATGCTGATAATCAAGTATTTGTTTGTGAGCTTTGCGACACTGATTTGGAAGGAATTTGTTTTCCCCAATCGCCAATCAACGAGTTACCTGTCAATCTGTACAACTTCATGTTTTACTCCTCCTGGTTCATTGGGGGGGGGAAAGTCAGCGTGAACAGGAACCAGACCAGAACTAAAAGGCAACAATGGATGATTTTTTTCACATGGACTACGTGGACACACTAAACGGGGTATTCTTTAGGGATTTTTGAACATTTTGATTGATTCTCGAGTGAAAAAAAGGTTACATTTAGCACCCAATCTGTGAAACACATGGTATCATTCCCAACATTTTCTCAAGTTGCTAAACACTTTTGAGAGCATGTAAATAACATACCGTCATAATGTTCTAAGCCCTTATACACTGTCACAAATCATTCTAATTAATGAATTCATTCAGTAATTTCTTTTTATTTCTGATTTAGAACAATGTGACTAGAAAGACTCGACACAAGAGTGCAGAGCTGCATCTCAAATGAGCTTACAGGAGATACATCGTTACAACGTCATGTCCATCTTGCTGCTCATCTACCTGTATCCGTGACGCGTCCTAATTTTCACACGTTTCCACTTCCCTCTCATCGTCTCACTGCTGTTCAGGGATGTGGGGGCAGGGGGGCAACGGATGGAAGAATGTGGCCATTGTGCTTTCAAGGTATGTGTGTTTGTGACAACCAGAAGGAGAGGCGAGAGAGGGTGATCAGATCTTGGTACAGGTGTTTCATAAACAACACAATAGTGCTAACAGCCCCCCCTCTCTCTCTCTTTACTCCCCAGCCATATTCTGCTTTAGGGTTGGTGGATTAGGCTTATG
>NW_022282095.1:4538-8553 GCF_004355925.1 Anarrhichthys ocellatus
GAGAGAGAGAGAGAGAGAGAGAGAGAGAGAGAGAGAGAGAGAGAGAGGACAAGTCAGAGTTTCTCTTCTCCTTTTGGTGTTTTTTTTCCGGATTCTGATTCAGATCCTCGCAGTTTGCCCTCTCCTCTGCTCTAGTCAAGACGGCGCTCGTAGACGCAACAGCGGAAGACAAGAGAGGGGAGGGAGCGCACAAGGTCTCGTAGTGGAGGAGAGAGAGAGAGAGAGAGAGAGAGAGAGAGAGAGAGAGAGCGCTGAAGGTAGTGAGGCTGTAGGGAGGGAGAGATGGAGGGAGGAATGGCAGTGGTAATTAGTGAGTCTGTACCTGACTCTCACTGACATAAGCCCCACATTCCTCAGAAGCGAGGGGGGGGGGGGGGGCTGATGGAGGGAGGAAAAAAGCGAGGAAAAAGTTCTGAACGCCCACATGAAAACCTTACAGCACACCATCGCTGACGCGTCGCTCAAGTCAGGTGCCGCTCGCCATTCGTCACCCTAAACACTTCTTTCACCCTAAACACTTCTTTCACCCTAAACACTTCCTTCGCACAGAGCGTTTAGTCTTCCTCTTCCTTATCTTTTCATTCTAGAAATCCTTCTCTCTCTCTCTCTCTCTCTCTCTCTCTCTCTCTCTCTCTCTCTCTCGTGTGGTGTACACAATGACTCCACCTAAAACTCACCAAACCTGAATCTCACTGCCCAAACCCCCAACGCACCTCTATCATTCCGGATGGGAAATGCTATCCTCCTGTTGCCCTGGCCAGATTCGGTGTGCGTGTGTGTGTCTGTGTGCGTGCGTGCGCGCGCAAATCTGAATTATCTCAGGCAGAGCAGCATTCCTCTGAAGGAGTTTTCCTGCACGCCTAGTTGCAAACCTCACACACACACACACACACGCGCACGCGGGCCGACCTTTTTTTTTGGTGCTAATTCACACACGTCACGACGTCACAATGACACGCTGACTTAAGTGGACGGTAATAACAAGGCACTCGACACATTGTCTGGTGTTGGACAGTCAGCGTGAAGACGGGGGCCCGAATGGGAAACTAGAACTGAAAGTAAAAGACAGTGGAAGATAACCCAAACACCAGTGGCTCCACGGGGGTTTCTCATCCTGTTTCGTCCCCCCCCACACACACACACACTCTCTTTTATTCTCTCTCATTTCTGACTACACTTGTTTGATCACGCAGAGCAGTTTCAACATTACCAGACCTCCAGCATTCACCTCTCATGTTTTTTTTTCTGTTTGCCTATACCTGCAGAATTTGGCGTGGGCGGAGCAAAGGCACTTCCTCCTTCCCGAACTCAGGTGCGCGGCGAGTGCGACGTCTTCGTGACGGCCAGTTGAGAGACAGAGAGAGAGAGAGAGAGAGAGAGAGAGCGCTGTGTCGAGCCGTAACAACCGTGGTCAGCCAACTGACACACCGAGGACAGAAGAGAGAAGTGAGGAAGCAGGATTTCTGTTTAGAGTAACAACACACTCACACACACACACACACACACACACACACACACACACACACACACACACACACACAGTAGGGAACTTGCTAGTGTGTGTGTATAGGAAACTGAGATTGAGTCAGACATGCTCACACAGAGACATAAGGTTTCAACACAGCGGCTGAGCTTGGAGGTGTTGCTCAATACATTTTGCTTTAATGCTTACTTAACTCTCCTTCAGTCAACTTTCAATACCTGCACTGTTACAGGTAGGCTGCCGAGTTCACAGTTGGTCATCATCAACAGTGTGTAGGCAGATAAGGCCTATTGACATGTGCGGGACAAACAATATTCAGTGTGTCTTTATGTTTTAGTTTGTTTTCGTCGAATCGCATTCACTCGTCGTTACTGCTGACAATCACCTAAAGACTGTGTTTTTCACCACCATTTATAAAATCCCCTCACAGAGACCTGCTCGTCAATCCATCGCAGCGAAGAGTGGGACATTAAGTTGCATTATTGTTGCCTGTTTATAGTACAGAGCAGGCTTTGGAAAGTCATCTGCATTAACGACTATAATATAATAACTTTGACATGAATGGAGGCATCACAAAGACTTTGGCATCGGTTACCAGCAGTGTTAAATATCAATATTGCTTGAGCCCTCTTGTGATCCTTTAACATCTGGTGCAATGGTTCAATAAAAACATTTATACAGTAATGTGAGATGTTTCTTGGATATGTATTTAGTGTGTATCGTTGGTTCAGTGTAATATAATACAGGCCTGCAGTAACTGTGTGGCCCCAGTCACATGTTTGGACTTGTTTGGACCGAAAACCTTCGAATGATTTTATATTCCATTTCACTGTACAGGTGTTAAAAGCAGCAGCTCGGTCTTTTAGTTGATTCGAATGCATCTACCTTACCATGCGATATCTTAATACCATGAGAGCATCTTGTCATTGTATTGGGATTTTTATCTGTCGAAAATAACATGATGGGGGATGAAATATTGCAGGGAGGAATCATTCACAAAGCAGTTGGATGTCAGTTGTAGAGATAAAGGTCATGCTATTTGACGGGAGGGGCAGGATTGTTCGAATATTTATGATCGTTTTATTGGTCAGACTTTCTATAAACACCTCCTGACACAGTATGAGGTCACCAGTAAAGACACACATTAACTAACTGGGAGATGAAAGCAGTTCAATTTTATATCAAGAAAACACGGTTTGGTCATTTTGGAGGCATTTAAAAAATAGTTGAATTAGCTTAGCTGGAAAACTATTTTACAGTTTATTATACAATAATAAATAAATAGGAAATCCAATGTCACATTCGTAAACAAGACAGACTTAAAGGATACTTGTGGTTTATTATAACTCATTTTGTAGTTGTGACCATTGTGTCTATTGATCACGATGACATCGTGCTCACCAGAGTTACTGCAGAGATCTGAAAACATGGCACCATCCCCGCAGCAAGATTATCTAAGCCGCTTTATTTGTTGGTAAAACAGAAAAACGGTAATCAGTAATAATCCCAGAGGAAGACTGTAGGTACAGTAGGACAAAGTTTAGCCACAAAGTACAACTGTAACCTGGGATGGATGTTTACAATGCACAGTTTAGGTAATATTTCTTCCATTGGCTTTCTGCTGATGTTTGTGGTGCAGTAACTTCTTTTGCTGGCTGGCAACCTCACAGTGACGACAAGTCTCCCGAGTATCAATCCTTCTGGTGAAAAATCAAATGAGAGTATTTTCCAAAATTTCAAGTCAAACTTTAATAGTTACAGAAATGTTGGGCAAAACTAGCCAGGCTAGCTGTTCCCCCCTGCCTCCAGTCTTCATGCTAAGCTAAGTCACAGTGTGTTTTCAGGTCATGTAAGTTATTTGTAATATATTGGTCGTCTATAATTCTATACTGAGCTCCTCTCTCTCTCGTGTCACTTCTGGTTGCAAAAAAACACAAGATGGCGGCAGACAATAACCAAACTGGCGACAGACAATATCCCGAACTCAACGCTTCAAAACCGCATTCGACAAACCAACGGGTGACGTCACAGTCATGACGTCCACTTCTTCTCTACAGTCCATGCTCCCCGTCTGCTGGCAGTTTGTCTTTATATTTACCGTTTCCCAATATATTAAACTTTTCCTTTAACAGTAACAGAACCTTTGAAAACTAATAAAGTAAGGGCCAATTTGTAATTAACTTGTAATGATCCTTTAATGATGGCTTCATGAACTTTAAGTTTTCAGACACACACACACACACAGACTTGCAGTCGTGCACATGCAGCCTTTTCACAGGGTGTAACAAAAGCAAACTCTCCCCACAATAAGCAGCTCAGACCCTGCCCTGGTTGCTACACAATGGACAGAAGAGACCTGAGACACAGAGGGCAGAGATTCCCATGAAAACACACCGCTGGTGCTCCAAACGCCCGACAAAGACACACAAAGAGACGGGGAAAAGTGTATCTATTCACCTGCAGCAAGCGGGCCCGATCAAGCCATCACACACACTGCAAGGAAAACTGAGAAATTAGGAAAACTTGGATCGT
>NW_022282096.1:0-8599 GCF_004355925.1 Anarrhichthys ocellatus
TGTGTGTGTGTGTGTGTGTGTGTGTGTGTGTGTGTGTGTGTGTGTGTATCAAAGTATGAATGTGTGTTCGAGAGAGAAAGGGAAATTTGTACAAGAGAGGAAAAAGTGTGTGTGCGCGATCAACCTAATAAACTTCCCGGCTGCTCTCTCACACAGCCACTTTTACGGGAGCGGCGAGCAGCTTCCAACCTCAGAGACAAAAGGAAATGTAGAAAGCAGCTCTAAGGACGGATAAAAGCAAGAGAGGGAAGTGCTAAATGATTGCTCGAGCTCCTGCATCACCCCTCCAAACCTGCCTCCCTCACCACCTCCTCCTCTCCTTCTCCCCGTCAGTCGGCCCCTGTTTTTTTTTTTTTCTTTGTAATTCTCTATTTCAAAGGGACAACGAGAGGAAAAAAGGAGAAACCAACAGCGGCAAAGCAGCAACTGCACTTACAAACACGCAGACATTATAATGGGGCGGCTGCGGCGTTGCCACGACAACACACAGGGAGGTGAGGTGGGGGGTCTGTGGTGACACCGAGGCAGAGATGGGAGAAAGGAGGAGGTGGAGTAGGTGGGAATAAGGAAAGAGAGCGATGGAGGTTGTTATCTTTATATATTTACCTGGAGATCTCGTGGCTGTTTGGCAGAAATGTCTTTTCGTCTCGCCGCTGACCCAGCGTGTCAGTCAGCAAGTCGATGTGTTTATCACGCTGCACGGTATGACGGCACATGGAGCACAAGCTCCCTGGTTAGGAGGAAAAGCTCACATCTGCTTTCTTGCTAGGCTTGCAGTCGTATCTTTAAATAGTCTGAATAATTGTCATCATCATATAAATGATTTTGTCGCAGCTACCTGTCGGAGCTGAGATCTTTCTGTATTTGTTTTGTGAAATCTTGTTCTAAATCACCCCCAGATATCAGTTTGCATTACATTATTTGAAGCTTAAAAGTTTACTTGGTTACATTAGATTTATTCGATAGATTTAGTCAAACATGTGACACATAAAAAGAGATAAACAGTTAAATTCTACAGCAAATAATAAATATGACATGTTTGATAAGGAGTTGGCCGAAGAAGGCAGAACAACACTTTTACCTTAGATTAGAATAGAACAATGAACTTAATGTTGTTCACATATAGACATAAATAATCATCTTAATATTTAAAACTAGAAAAAAAACCCATCAACAACCAGCATCACTGTCCCGAGAGACACCAGGCATCTTCCCTATTACTCAACCCTTTTTTTTTTATGTGTACTTGAATTGCTTTATACTTGTAATATGCTTAATTTCTTTACCTTAACGATGAAATTAATTTGAATTCCCACAAATTGGCATACACATGCTCTGCCTAGTGGCACAAACACAATGTTTTCTGTCCTTTTATGTCACAAGGTGAAATGTTCTGTGGAAGCCAGGAAGGGTGGAGTTTGGGTATCCTGAAAGACACGACGGTGAATGTGTTCCACTTGGTGATACGGTCGGTAATTCCAACAGGTGTTCCAATACGTCTGTCTACTGTATGTCGTGTCTGTACGATGGGCCACAATGAGCTGTCACGTCTCGCTCAACACTCACACACAACATTTCCCATGACAATGGATCCCCTCTGGCTATTTTGGCTGAAGGTGAAAGTAAAGAGCGCGGCACGCGTTGCAACCTGTTGCTATTCCACTCTCCAGCTGTGGCGCTTTAGCTGCTGCTGATGATGTCAATCAGTAGTGTAATGTGGAGTCTGCTGTAGGTGGAGAGGGTGAGTCAATGGCGTCTCATTTTCCTCCTTGGTGCGCCTCAGACGGCCAAGTCGAGAGCGGGAAAGAATCCAGCAAGACAGAGGAAGAATGTGCTGCATGTCTGCTCTAGTGTGTTGGATTTCAAGAAGTTATCACAGACTACAGTCAAAGTTACTCAGTACTCTTTATTATGTTTCCTCAGACAACTTTCATAATTGAATGCTGGTGATGGGACAATACTTTGCTATTATTGTCTAATGAGAGATGACGGGGAAAAAAAATCTGATTTCAAGGAGTTTCCTTTCTATTTGAACAAAAATGGATACGGCTATGTGTAGAATAATCACATCAAATAAATTACAGCAATAGCCTATAAAAACAAATTAGCTTTTATATCTCCTTATAAACAAATGAATGAATAAATAGACTGTAGCCAATGTCAACATATAAAAGATATACCTGGCATGGTTGAGACCGTCTATCTCCTGCACTGTGTATTAGTGCATTCCAGGACAGAGCTGCACCAACACACACACACACACACACACACACACACACACAGAACAACAAACAGCGCTATCCTTCTGAGAATAACTCATAATAATACATGTTGATGTGTAAGATTACTATTCCTTATTTCATGGGCTATTTGGGATATTTGGGGTATTGCACAACAAAAAAAATGAATGCTGATTTGGACAAACTGTTGAGGCTTCAAAGCATTCAGATCAGCATTCTCAAAGCAGTGAACTATGACTACATGAGAACAACGTACGACGTTCTCATGTTGTCTCATTATGATTTATTGAACTATACATACTTGTATGTTTCATCCTTGAAAGCATATTCTGCAGGTAAAAAGCCAGTGAAGTGAGCCGTGGTGAGGGTTAGCCTCCACTGGACCATAGGTCACAGAAGCTGACACAAATCACAGCCTTGATTGAAGTCTGCACTTTAGCAATCCCAGCAGCTAATTCACCAAAAGAGCCACTGACACATGAAATACAGGCGAGCTGCAGCTTCAGCTCGTAGCTGCACAAAGCCCATCCTCCGACATAGAAGTCACGGCAGCTCGCGGCTGTATTAAAACCGGATTTGGGTTCTTGCCGGTTTTTACGGTGTAGATGTCTTCCAGATGGGCATCTGCAGAGGCGGACAGGCCGCGCTGTGTTGAACGGAGACAAACGCGAGACGAACGCGATGTCTGAATGTCAAGTTGAGGCTGTCGGACGGTCGGAGGAGTCAATGATGGCGCCACTGGAGTCAATGAGGGAGGAACAGGGGAAAGGGGGGAAGAGAATCAAAAGGAGATGAATATAGAGAGTGCAGAAAGGCATAAACATGCACTCCACGCGGGATTGGAGAAATGATTCGGTATGGGGAGTGAGACGGAGTGGAGTGCAGGAGGAGGCAGATGGAGCTGGTTAAATCCTTGTCCTGAGTATTGTACCAATTGTGGCAGAGAGGCAGACACAATAGCTGAGCGGTCTCCTGTCGCTTCCATAAACAAGATAAATTGATGGGCCTCCCCCGCCCACTAACATCCACAGTTTGTTTTTATTGCCTTCCAAGAGAACGGAATGGAGACCTACTCTGCTAAGACAAAAAGAAACCCTCGGCTAAATATTCCTTTTCCACTCTCGAAGGCTTTCTCAATAGCATCATGGATGAGTGGCAGCATTTGATGCCACTGTCTCGTGTGAGTAGCTTTGACTTGTATTAGGAAGAAGTCTGCCGTCTGGCTCCCATGTTGCTGAGAACAAACTAAAAGGGATGTAATTCAATCAGTTAGCTTTAAAAAGCCACCTCTTTACAATGTGATTTGATTGTTTTAAGATAGACAAAACATGATGGAGTGTAACCAGTATTGATTCTGACCACATTTCCTCATCTCTGACAATCCCAGGGAAATCTTTCTCTGACTGCTATTGTATTATGATAGACAGTCATGTTTTACACGGACGCATCGAGCTTGGAAGAACACAAAGCAGAAGTATTCAAGCTGGGATTTGTCAGCCAGATACTAAGCTGATATATTACAGCATCCTCACAGAATGGATTGTAGAATAAGAAACGGCACAGAAAAAATACATTAATAACAAAACCAGGGCGTTGTTGAATTTAAGACACTCATTTCAACATATGTGGATTTAAGCCGAGTAAAACTCTGAGTTGTACAGGAAATCTGGGGGAAGAAAGCGAAACAATCTCATCCAAACATTAGACGACCTTTAGAGACTGACATTTTTTCCGGCGAGAGATAAAAAAACAACAAAAAAAATGTGTTTATTAAAGTTGCCCTCTGTCTCCTGTGGCATTTATTCTGTGCTTGTCTCCGTGTTGATGCAGTGTTGTTAGCGGTGATCTATGCTGCCTTCAGCGGAGTCTGTGATTTAGTATGAGCTCTGACACGGGCCGCGGAGGGGAGGGGTCATGTTTAATGGCTCTCTGACCGCCATCCATCTTCCCACCCAATCAATGACGCCATTCAGGCGGATTTTATCCAATCAAAGCGGCCCGTACGCGTCACCTCGGGATGTGAATGGTGCAGAAAGCCTGGTTTGAATAGACGAACCTACGGAGACCATATTATTTCCACTTACATGCCCGTGCAGCAGCAGTTCATATTTGTCGTCGATATTGCATCATCGCTGACTTCATCCGTCTGGTGAATGATGACTTCTTGTCTTTCTTTCTTCCTTAACCGTGTGCTGCTGCATTCATCTGAAGACACTCACACTTCAGACTCTGTGTTCAGAGTGTCAGAGAGATGCCACTATAGGTCCGACCTAATGAGATCATCACATTTATACAGACGTGAGACCAATAAAACTGCCATCACTTGCACTTAAAGAGGTGCATGTCTGAAAGGGACTTAATTAAATGCGTCTCAATTATAGACTCTGGTAAGGCAAGATGAACAGCAGCAATGATTAGTGGCTTAACTGATTAGTCAATGGACAAAAAATTAACCTGTAATTATTTTCTTTTCAAATAGTTGCTTGAGTCTTTTTTTTTTTTTTTTTTTTTTTGCCATAATTGTTCCAGCTTTTCGAATATGAGGATTTTCTGCTGTTCTTTGTCATACACGAGTAAACTGAATATATGTGGACTTCCGCTCAGACAAATGAGCATTTAAAGGCATCACCTTGGGCTCCAAAAAATCTTCCGATTAACCGACAATAAAAGTAAACATTTGTTGCAGCCCTGCTTATATGCACCAGTGATTTTGCTAGCTGTACCTTCAAGACGGTCAGCTGTCTGAAAATCTTCACGAAAATCAACCCCCCCCGAAAGAAACCAGGCTACGTAACCATGGACAACATGTGAAAGCATCAGAGCGAAGAAGACATTAAGTGTCTTGCTATTTGACAGCCTCCACTCAAGTTTCCAGTCTCAAAGATTGCTTTAAGGGAAGAATTATGAAGGCGGACCTGCTCGCGACTGCATTAGCAGAGAGGTGGGAAATCAATCTTGGAACTTACAGTGTGCATTGGAAAATGGTCCGCACTGATGTGAAAGTATATGTGATTTGTAGTTAATGGACTAAAATGTGCAAAACTGCCAGTATGGTCTTTTCAGCTAATAACCCCGCTGAGAGGCGTCCTTGTCAATCTCAAGCCCATAATCCATCTGTGTGCTTTGAATGGCTCCTATATTATTCATGGAAAAGTTTCCCTCTTCCTTTAAGGTCATTTATTTTCACTGCGAGTTGCTGCTCGGGTTGGTTTTAGTGGCTTCTGTGGTTTGCATTTCTGTGGGAACAGACGTTGTTTTTGGGTGTGTTTATTGTGTTTTAGATACGGTATAAAAACGTGTGCTTATTTGGAGTGTAAGGGCTCTGAGTAGAGGTATATTGAATGCAAAGCATGGCGAATCTAAGAAAAATATATTTCTATCCAGCATCTGGGAACATGATTCATATTGCCTAAATATTTTTGAGGCCATGTAGATTGGCTTTTTACTGGCAGTAAACAAGACACGTTTTGAATGGTGCTTTCACCATCATCTGTTATGCTCTCCACAATGACTTGTAACATTTGCCAAGTCACACCCAGGCTTGTTGCCCAGTGCCCTTGCTTCAGAAAGTAATCCTTCCCTTCAAAGTCGAGCATTTACCAGAGAAGCACATGGTCAGAATTGTAAATAAATCATCAAGTTGGGCCCAGACATCCCGCCAGGAGGAAGCCGCACTCCTCTAGCGGTAAATGATCGGTGTGTGTGTCCGAGCCAGGCTCCTATATAGTGGAAGTAAGCAGGCTGCTGATGAATGAGAGCCTGTGGTTTAATGAAGTGTGTTTATTACCGGGTGATCAGTGGTTAACGGACAGAGCTTTCTGGGCCGTATTCTGAGAGCACATTACCGTAGAGACAGACGGACGGATAAGGAGGAGGGAGACAACTTTAAGGAATTGGAAGGAACAGAGGAAAGGTGTTGTTGAAAGAAAGGCAAAGAAAAAAGTAAAGGAAGAGGTTGAAAGCAAAGCAAAAATAGGAATATTCTATTTAGCCTGCATGTACAAACACACCCACACACATTCACTGGCATACAGACAAAGGGGGAAAGTGAATATAGGCAGTGTCCATAATACAGTTTAATGATATCAATAACATTGCAGGCTCCATATAACTGCAACAGTGTGAGGTATCACAACATTCACATTACGTCTTGCCACACATACGCACACACACATACGCTCACACGCATGCACACAAAAAGACGCCAAAGCTCATCCCGTTCCGTTTTCGTTGTTACTTTATGTACAGGCAGTGCTGGGAGTTCCTCTCAAGGTCATCTTAATAGACTTTTGCTTTCTCGCACATACTCACTCACACGACCATGTCGGCTGCTACCCCCCAGTGCTATAAATCACATTCACACACTCGCGCACATCCATCACCCTGAGTGAGTCAGGATGACAAATAATACCTCCAACAATAGGTCTTATTCATCAACGTGGCCATATGCTTTTCCGCGGCATAAAAAAAGTCAGAAATAATGGAGCGAAACGTATTCAAAACAAATACGCATGACAATGTTTGAAAAACTTCATCACAGGCCAAATTGAAGCCAACTATTTCTGGCAGCGGTAAGCCGTAAACTTTATTTCATATAGCTCTGTTTTGTGTTCTGTATACTCAAATGAAACAAATCTACATTGGGAGTTGCAGTATGTTATGTAAGATGCAGAGAGATGCTTCACATCATTAAAATCTGTGCTTTTTATAGATGATACTATGTTCATGGAGGATGTACGTGTTAAAGAACAGTTTGATTTAAGATGGGTCTTATAAGTTAAATATATTTACTCCTATAACAACATAACAATGCCAAATACTCTCCTGCGAACGTTTCGCATCAGAACTATTCACACCAACAATGATGCCAATTTGCGATGGTTCCAACCCTTTCAAAATATAAGGTTTAAATAGATCAACTACTAGGAGCCTATTGACCCAGAGCAGCGGCTGGCAGGCTGTCTGAGCTAAATTGTTTGAGGGCCTAAGCTACTGTAAGCTAATTTATTGATTTTTCTTTCAACAAAATGCTCTGAGTGAATTTGACTTCCCTCTGGTAAACACTTACGCAGTGTATGTGTCCAGGGCTTTTATTGTGAAAGGTAGGAACATAATAAGTGCCAGTAACAAACGTGGATAAAGGCCCCTCTGT
This sequence comes from Anarrhichthys ocellatus, assembly GCF_004355925.1. NCBI lineage: Eukaryota > Metazoa > Chordata > Actinopteri > Perciformes > Anarhichadidae > Anarrhichthys > Anarrhichthys ocellatus. The sequence continues at coordinate 7,393 of NW_022282096.1, forward strand.
GTTGTTGTGCACTCTGGTGTCGATTTTGAATGGTTTCGTTCCACACAACGGGATAGGTCGATGCCTGTATTTGTTCCAATTAATATTACGCCACTTTTTGCCGCGTAATATTCAGTCTGTGTGAAAGTACTCATTCACAAAAAACAAATCTGTCAACATATTGACATAAAACGACCGGTGTGTAAAGTATTTAAGACGTAATACAAACCAGGTATCGCACATAAAAAAAACAACCAGTATGTTAAAGGTAAATTATAAATAGACTCAACTCAATACCAATGTAGCACAGTAAATTCACAGACGGTAACGGCTGCAAATCAACCTGTTGCTCAACTTTTATCTTGATACAGTGACCCAAAATCACAAACTTGCTCTAAAGAGCTTCATAATCCTTACAACATATGGCACATGATTTTGGTGTCCGTTGAGCAACCATGTGACCTCCCATTAGAATCACTTTGAATACACTCGAGCAGGAATTTAAAAGGCCAAATGAGGGCTTTAGATTGGGGCTCTGATGAGGTTCATAGTGTTAAGGCCACCTCGCCATCCAGCCCCGTCAACAATCTGCATTCAGGCACAATGCTGACTGATTACTAATCAGAGACACTAAGAAACAGCCAGCTGCTCAGCCTATCACAGCTCTCTGCACACACACACACACACACACACACTCACACAGAGTGGAGCAGAATGCATGCAGAGAGCCAAAAAACTGTGATTGCATCTATGTAAGCAAGTATATGCACATGATGTATGCGCTTGGATACGCAAAAGACATTCACACACATATTCTTTTTTACTTTTTCTCACACAAACACAAGCATGCAAGCACACACACAAACACGCACACACAGACACACACACACACACACCTCTAACTGCCTCCAATCAGCAGCAGTGCCATGCCGAGATGAGAGGACCACACCTTGTTCTGAAAACAACTGAAATCAGTTTAAGGACACGTATTACCACAGCGTCGCTTGTGTGCCTCCCTCCTCCTCACCCTTTCTCCCCCCTTCTCCCCCCTTCCTGGCTCCCTCTCACACGAGCAGTCTCCCCCTCTCTCTCTCTCTCTCCCCCTCTAACTCCTGCTTTTTATTTTTCATTGTGTACCACCTGAGCTCTTCAAGGTTGCCGCCACAATTTGGGTCATTCAGCTCAGCCCCATTTCAGCCACCCCGCACACACACACACACACACACAC
>NW_022282097.1:0-8596 GCF_004355925.1 Anarrhichthys ocellatus
GCTCCTGCCGCCAGACTGTCTTTTACGTACACACTAGCTAGCCTAGCTTGTGCAGCTAACGTCAGCTAACAGCTAACTTCATTCATTCAGCAACATTCATGCAAATATGCTAAACTGGCTGAAATCGGGGAAACTGTCAGGAAATATGATGAAAATGATCTGGGTCTGGGCTTCACTTGGATTGCCAATGTAGATTGCCCAAAGCCAAAGTGCGTGGTGCAGTGAGGTTCTGGCTAACAGCTGTCTGAAGCCCTCTTATTTACGTCGCCACCTGAACACCAAGCATGCCAGTGCAAGTCAAAAGCCCCTTACATTTTTTATATCGAAATTGGAGGAGTTACAAAACAGCCCAAAACAACTGCAGTCTCATGCTATGTATGGTTAATTGTAAATTAAATGTGATGCAATCTGCCTCTGAGTCTGTGCGTGTGTCCTCGCCATCCTTATTGCTCTTTAAAAGTGACGCCTTGTGTAACTGAAAGTTATTGAAACTTTGTTGCAGTGTTTCAGGGCGTTTTCACACCTTCAGTTCGTTTGCTTTGTTCTGATTCAGGGGTTAATATGATACAATGTTGCAGTTGCCCCTTTGTTCGGTTTGTGTTCACACTGCAACATTTAACAGCGGAATATTGTAAACGAACGCCACGCGAGCAAACTGTTCTCTCATTGGTCCGATTTCTATGCAGCTATAAATAGGCTCTGTTGCTTCTTTTTTTTTAAGGTGTGGGGGATTGGGGGTGCGTGAACCCGGTCGGGATGTAGAAGGGGGTGCGTGGCCTAAAAAGTTTGGGAACCGCTGCTCTACATCATCACAATGGAACTATAATTGTGCCAGCTTGTCTGAAATATGTGTTAAACTCACAACCGTTGATTTCTTGAAGGTTTATTTCTTCCCTCAGCACTCAGAGGGGCCCCGAGTTACAATAAGAGACTGTAAGAAATGGACATAGTCACTGTGACGTCACCCATTCGTTTCTAGATGGTTCTGAAACCTCCAGTTTGGCGTTTGGCCAACGCCATCTTGTTTCTTTTGCAACTAGAAATGACACGAGAGTGTTGAGCTACATACTTCAGCATTGGCTTCACTTTTCAGACATGGAGGTTGCCATCCATGGTTAAAACCTAGTGATAATTAAGGTGCCTGTACTGTGATGTGTTAATTATGTTCCTGTTTCTTTAAAGATAGTTGTGACCATAGTCGGGTTGATGTAATGTAACTCCACCTGTTAGCACAGAGCTGGTGTGAAGCATTAATCACATGAAAGATACATAGATGGCTTTATTATTCAGTTCCACAATGACTCTGTTGAACAGCGCTCCTCTGCTGTCCACTGGACTGGTTCTGGTCGTCACGTTTGTAACTTCACATTTTGAATATCTGAGTTTTACACTCGGAAGTCAAACTTTTAGTGCTTCGTGAGCCACTGAGCTTCTTACAAAGGAACTGACGCTGGATCCAGTTCCTCCTGAACCAGAACCAGGATGTGTGGATCCAGACTAAAGGTCTTCACACCAACTCTTGTTCTAGTCATGAGTACTTTCACACAGAAGGTGAACATGAGCTGGTGACAAAGCTGTCCTTTGCTTTATTCATATAAACTATGATATGAAATATGATAAACAAACAAACTAATTAACAGTATTAAGTTTAAAACAACAATGTTATTAAAGTGTCAAGTGTAGTAGGGTTGTAGTTTTAAAGACCTTTGATCTGAAATTACACAATATTACTGGATAACTGTCACTCACACACATACAGTCACACACTCACACACACAGTCACACACACACACACAGACACACAGTCACACTCACACACACAGACACACCCACACACACACTCACACAGTCTAGGGTTGCACGGTGTATCGATACTAAAAAGGTACCGCGGTACCTGTACGTTAAAAACGATACGATTTTGCATATTTTTAGTATCGATACTTTATTAAAATAGCGCGCGATCAGAGCGCACTCGCTGCTCCGCTCCCTGTCATGCTGCCTGCAGGCATTGACTGCAAGGGGGCGGGGCTGCCCAGCGCTCACGCAGCAACAGGCAGCGCGCACTCACAGCGGGTGATCACAGGGGAGACATGGCAGGAGCTTTTGCCGACCGTCCTCGGCTTGTTGAAAAACAAGATGCCAGAAGTATCATCTGGAAGTACTTTGGCTATATTGCAGACAGTGAAGGAAAGCCCACTGACCTACAGAGACCCGTTTGCAAAAAGTGTTTCAAAGCCACACAGACAAAGAGAGGCAATACGTCTAACATGGCAAAGCACCTTTCAGACAGACACCCCAAACTTTTCAAAGAGTTCAAAGAACGACAGGTAAGCAAATGTGATTATAAACATGAACACCCCGAATCTCCCATATACAGCCTAACAGGAGTAGCCTTAGCCTAGTTTGAGGACAAGCCTATATGATCATGAGGTCACAATGCTCACAAAAGTGTACTAAATGAAACAATTGATGCAAAATGGCTACATGCTGGTGGAGACTGAGGGTGGATCTTGAGCTAATTCTTTTTATTTTTAGTTAAGGAAAAAATAATTATTCCATGAATTAAGATAAAATATGAAGTGAAAATATCAAACTCACTATGCAAGTAAATGAAGCATTGTTTATCCACCCACTCCCACAGACAGTCAGACAGATGCCAGCAGAGTCAGCAGCAATCATGGCACCATGTAGTTTTCATTAATATCTTGCTGTAGGCTAATACTAATATTAATGCCATTTGTTAAGTGTTCAAAAAGCTGGGCAGGAACAAGCTGGTAAAAAAGGGGACCGTACAGATGTTTTATTTATTACTATTATAGATAAATATACCAGTATCGTATTTGCGGTATTGTGTCGAATTCTGGTATCGTATCGTAAGTATCGGTATCGTGATACTTATGGCAGGTATCGTATCGAAGTCATAATTTTGGTATCGTGACAACCCTAACACAGTCACACACTCACACACACACAGTCACACACTCACACAGACACACACACACACAGTCACACACTCACACACACACAGACACACTCAAACAGACACACACACACACACTCACACATACAGATGACAGTGTAGTTGAGGTGGTAGAAGGATGAGCTGGTTTCAATTTGGAGGAAAATTCTAAAACAGTCCCGGTCAGAGTCTCCTTGTGCGCGGGTGCGTAAAAGCAGGTGAACCGTATTCCTTTCACAAAACAAATAGTGGACAGAAGGTGATGTGACACAGCCTCCTCCTCCTCCTTTGCCTCCTCCTCCTCCTTTCCCTCCTCCTCCTCCCTCCTCCTCCTCTCACTCTTAGGGCAGCAGCTCATCATTCTTTAGTGATCTCATCCATGGCTGTAACTCCAGCCGTAAGGGGGGGGGGATTAAGGAAGGAAGGGTCACGGCACTGATGGGGGTCCGAGGGTGGGGCTCAGGTGGGAACCAGCTGAAAAGGTAAGAACTTTAAAATCCTTCAGCAGACCTGTGGTAATGAGCTCCAGGAGAACGTTGTAATTCACGTTGTTTCTACGGATCTCTTCTGTTCATCAGCAGAGTCATTATTAGAAAGGAGGGACTCGAGCTGTAGTTCAGCTTCAACAGTGAAGAAAATAAAATAAAACAGGGTTCCGCTCATCACAACGGGGAGAATAATTAAAAAAACACCATTCATCAGACGCACACCGGATCATGGAGCTACCTGACAGCATCCGTAAAATGACGGTAACTTACTGTTAGCAGGGACGCCAGTAATTTACTGTTGTTTTACAGTGAAGCTACCGTAATATACTTTTACGGTATCTTACTGTATACTGGATTACGGTATGTGATAGTAGGATAACTGGGTTTTACGGTGATTTTACGGAATATGCCAGAATGTTACCGTTTATTTAGAAAAGGTAATACAACCCAATACTTTTGCATTTTAATTTCCAACAAATAAAAGAATAACAATAGACATTCAATACATAATTGTTGCAGTTTATTACAAGTTCTCAAGACAAATAATAAAGGGACATTTGTATTACATCACAAAACTCACAATGTACTGCATGTTAAGAAGAAAACAAATAAAATCATAAAATCTTGAATGACCAGCTTAACTGAGCTCATGAGGATAACCTCAGACCAGTAGCGCCGAGATCCAAAAGTGGCCGATGCTATTCTGCTGCTGTTCAGTGGTACCGATCCCTGGAGTGGTATGCTGCTGGCTGTTTGTTCAGTGGTAGGTATTGATCCCTGGAGTGGTATGCTGCCGTTGCTCAGTGGTAGGTACCTATCCCTTGAGTGGTATGCTGCTGTTGTTCAGTGGGAGGTACCAATACCTGGACAGCAGCATACCACTCCAGGGATCGGTACCTACCACTGAACAACGGCAGCATACCACTCCAGGGATTGGTACCTACCACTGAGCAACGGCAGCATACCACTCCAGGGATCAGTACCACTGAACAGCAGCAGAATAGCATCGGCCACTTTTGGATCTCGGCGCTACTGGTCTGAGGTTATCCTCATGAGCTCAGTTAAGCTGGTCATTCAAGATTTTATGATTTTATTTGTTTTCTTCTTAACATGCAGTACATTGTGAGTTTTGTGATGTAATACAAATGTCCCTTTATTATTTGTCTTGAGAACTTGTAATAAACTGCAACAATTATGTATTGAATGTCTATTGTTATTCTTTTATTTGTTGGAAATTAAAATGCAAAAGTATTGGGTTGTATTACCTTTTCTAAATAAACGGTAACATTCTGGCATATTCCGTAAAATCACCGTAAAACCCAGTTATCCTACTATCACATACCGTAATCCAGTATACAGTAAGATACCGTAAAAGTATATTACGGTAGCTTCACTGTAAAACAACAGTAAATTACTGGCGTCCCTGCTAACAGTAAGTTACCGTCATTTTACGGATGCTGTCAGGTAGCTCCATGATCCGGTGTGCGTCTGATGAATGGTGTTTTTTTAATTATTCTCCCCGTTGTGATGAGCGGAACCCTGTTTTATTTTATTTTCTTCACTGTTGAAGCTGAACTACAGCTCGAGTCCCTCCTTTCTAATAATGACTCTGCTGATGAACAGAAGAGATCCGTAGAAACAACGTGAATTACAACGTTCTCCTGGAGCTCATTACCACAGGTCTGCTGAAGGATTTTAAAGTTCTTACCTTTTCAGCTGGTTCCCACCTGAGCCCCACCCTCGGACCCCCATCAGTGCCGTGACCCTTCCTTCCTTAATCCCCCCCCCCTTACGGCTGGAGTTACAGCCATGGATGAGATCACTAAAGAATGATGAGCTGCTGCCCTAAGAGTGAGAGGAGGAGGAGGGAGGAGGAGGAGGGAAAGGAGGAGGAGGAGGCAAAGGAGGAGGAGGAGGCTGTGTCACATCACCTTCTGTCCACTATTTGTTTTGTGAAAGGAATACGGTTCACCTGCTTTTACGCACCCGCGCACAAGGAGACTCTGACCGGGACTGTTTTAGAATTTTCCTCCAAATTGAAACCAGCTCATCCTTCTACCACCTCAACTACACTGTCATCTGTATGTGTGAGTGTGTGTGTGTGTGTCTGTTTGAGTGTGTCTGTGTGTGTGTGAGTGTGTGACTGTGTGTGTGTGTGTCTGTGTGAGTGTGTGACTGTGTGTGTGTGAGTGTGTGACTGTGTTAGGGTTGTCACGATACCAAAATTATGACTTCGATACGATACCTGCCATAAGTATCACGATACCGATACTTACGATACGATACCAGAATTCGACACAATACCGCAAATACGATACTGGTATATTTATCTATAATAGTAATAAATAAAACATCTGTACGGTCCCCTTTTTTACCAGCTTGTTCCTGCCCAGCTTTTTGAACACTTAACAAATGGCATTAATATTAGTATTAGCCTACAGCAAGATATTAATGAAAACTACATGGTGCCATGATTGCTGCTGACTCTGCTGGCATCTGTCTGACTGTCTGTGGGAGTGGGTGGATAAACAATGCTTCATTTACTTGCATAGTGAGTTTGATATTTTCACTTCATATTTTATCTTAATTCATGGAATAATTATTTTTTCCTTAACTAAAAATAAAAAGAATTAGCTCAAGATCCACCCTCAGTCTCCACCAGCATGTAGCCATTTTGCATCAATTGTTTCATTTAGTACACTTTTGTGAGCATTGTGACCTCATGATCATATAGGCTTGTCCTCAAACTAGGCTAAGGCTACTCCTGTTAGGCTGTATATGGGAGATTCGGGGTGTTCATGTTTATAATCACATTTGCTTACCTGTCGTTCTTTGAACTCTTTGAAAAGTTTGGGGTGTCTGTCTGAAAGGTGCTTTGCCATGTTAGACGTATTGCCTCTCTTTGTCTGTGTGGCTTTGAAACACTTTTTGCAAACGGGTCTCTGTAGGTCAGTGGGCTTTCCTTCACTGTCTGCAATATAGCCAAAGTACTTCCAGATGATACTTCTGGCATCTTGTTTTTCAACAAGCCGAGGACGGTCGGCAAAAGCTCCTGCCATGTCTCCCCTGTGATCACCCGCTGTGAGTGCGCGCTGCCTGTTGCTGCGTGAGCGCTGGGCAGCCCCGCCCCCTTGCAGTCAATGCCTGCAGGCAGCATGACAGGGAGCGGAGCAGCGAGTGCGCTCTGATCGCGCGCTATTTTAATAAAGTATCGATACTAAAAATATGCAAAATCGTATCGTTTTTAACGTACAGGTACCGCGGTACCTTTTTAGTATCGATACACCGTGCAACCCTAGACTGTGTGAGTGTGTGTGTGGGTGTGTCTGTGTGTGTGAGTGTGACTGTGTGTCTGTGTGTGTGTGTGTGACTGTGTGTGTGAGTGTGTGACTGTATGTGTGTGAGTGACAGTTATCCAGTAATATTGTGTAATTTCAGATCAAAGGTCTTTAAAACTACAACCCTACTACACTTGACACTTTAATAACATTGTTGTTTTAAACTTAATACTGTTAATTAGTTTGTTTGTTTATCATATTTCATATCATAGTTTATATGAATAAAGCAAAGGACAGCTTTGTCACCAGCTCATGTTCACCTTCTGTGTGAAAGTACTCATGACTAGAACAAGAGTTGGTGTGAAGACCTTTAGTCTGGATCCACACATCCTGGTTCTGGTTCAGGAGGAACTGGATCCAGCGTCAGTTCCTTTGTAAGAAGCTCAGTGGCTCACGAAGCACTAAAAGTTTGACTTCCGAGTGTAAAACTCAGATATTCAAAATGTGAAGTTACAAACGTGACGACCAGAACCAGTCCAGTGGACAGCAGAGGAGCGCTGTTCAACAGAGTCATTGTGGAACTGAATAATAAAGCCATCTATGTATCTTTCATGTGATTAATGCTTCACACCAGCTCTGTGCTAACAGGTGGAGTTACATTACATCAACCCGACTATGGTCACAACTATCTTTAAAGAAACAGGAACATAATTAACACATCACAGTACAGGCACCTTAATTATCACTAGGTTTTAACCATGGATGGCAACCTCCATGTCTGAAAAGTGAAGCCAATGCTGAAGTATGTAGCTCAACACTCTCGTGTCATTTCTAGTTGCAAAAGAAACAAGATGGCGTTGGCCAAACGCCAAACTGGAGGTTTCAGAACCATCTAGAAACGAATGGGTGACGTCACAGTGACTATGTCCATTTCTTACAGTCTCTTATTGTAACTCGGGGCCCCTCTGAGTGCTGAGGGAAGAAATAAACCTTCAAGAAATCAACGGTTGTGAGTTTAACACATATTTCAGACAAGCTGGCACAATTATAGTTCCATTGTGATGATGTAGAGCAGCGGTTCCCAAACTTTTTAGGCCACGCACCCCCTTCTACATCCCGACCGGGTTCACGCACCCCCAATCCCCCACACCTTAAAAAAAAAGAAGCAACAGAGCCTATTTATAGCTGCATAGAAATCGGACCAATGAGAGAACAGTTTGCTCGCGTGGCGTTCGTTTACAATATTCCGCTGTTAAATGTTGCAGTGTGAACACAAACCGAACAAAGGGGCAACTGCAACATTGTATCATATTAACCCCTGAATCAGAACAAAGCAAACGAACTGAAGGTGTGAAAACGCCCTGAAACACTGCAACAAAGTTTCAATAACTTTCAGTTACACAAGGCGTCACTTTTAAAGAGCAATAAGGATGGCGAGGACACACGCACAGACTCAGAGGCAGATTGCATCACATTTAATTTACAATTAACCATACATAGCATGAGACTGCAGTTGTTTTGGGCTGTTTTGTAACTCCTCCAATTTCGATATAAAAAATGTAAGGGGCTTTTGACTTGCACTGGCATGCTTGGTGTTCAGGTGGCGACGTAAATAAGAGGGCTTCAGACAGCTGTTAGCCAGAACCTCACTGCACCACGCACTTTGGCTTTGGGCAATCTACATTGGCAATCCAAGTGAAGCCCAGACCCAGATCATTTTCATCATATTTCCTGACAGTTTCCCCGATTTCAGCCAGTTTAGCATATTTGCATGAATGTTGCTGAATGAATGAAGTTAGCTGTTAGCTGACGTTAGCTGCACAAGCTAGGCTAGCTAGTGTGTACGTAAAAGACAGTCTGGCGGCAGGAGC
>NW_022282098.1:0-8590 GCF_004355925.1 Anarrhichthys ocellatus
ACACATAATTAATAATCAATATAGATGTTATATTAATGTTATTGTGTATTAATATTATTGTATGTTTAATGTTTTTGATGCTTTGGCAATACCGTTTCTAAACATTCATGCCAATAAAGCAAATTGAAATGAATTGGGGAGAGAGAGAGAGAGAGAGAGAGAGAGAGAGAGAGAGAGAGAGAGAGAGAGAGAGAGAGAATGTAGTGCTGGGCGGTTTACTGGTTTTAATTTTTCACACACCATCATAGCCGAAACTGCTGTCGCACTTCAACAGGCAGCTAAATATATTGTTCGCCTGTCAAGGGCGCTAAGGTCAGAGCTAATTATCTTAAGTGTATTGAGAGGGACCCCTAATCATGGTTATAACTTTATAACAATTAATAACCCACAACTAACGCTCTTTAACAGGGCAAAACACCACGACACACAACAGTTTGTGACACATAAACAATTTGTAACACTAATAATTGTACATTTATAAAATTACACTGCCGAAATGCATGATGGGTACAGCTCGCTAGCTACCTAGCCCGCTAGCACACCAGTCTGCTAACAGCTAGAACAGTGGTCGCCAACCCGTCGATCACGATCGACCGGTCGATCTCGGAGACTTTCCCTGTCGCTCTCCAAAATAAAATAAAAATAAATTCAGAAACACATTGGGCCTCATTCTCGAACATTTTCTGAAGTGTCTTCTGAAATGTTTTCTTACGGATCTCCGCCTGATTCATGAACGCCTGAAAATTCTTACCCAGCCGAAAGTTCTTACCCAGCCGAAGTGTTCTCAGCTGTGCTCCCCCGAATGAGGATTCTTAAATGGAACGCCTGTTCTCGTGCACCTGGATTTGCATACAGAAACGCCCCGCCAGCTCCTTATAAGGGCATGCAACTGAAGAGACGTGTGCACAATCGACAGACTCCACAGGCAACGCGAAAGCAACTTCAGACTGATTAAAATCATGTCAAAGCGTAAAGTCCTGTCCAAATCTAGTCCTATAGTGTTTTTCTCTGTACATTGTAATCCTAGTTTGACTTGGTTATAGTGAATGCATTGGGTGCCTTCCATTTCAGCCCATCATACAATATTTATCATTCGATAATTAAGATGTACTTGAAATGTGTTTTTAGGGCCCGAGCAACCGACAACGTCGGGCCAGCGAAGGCCCTATTGAAATTGTACCCGTTTAGGTAAACGTACGCATGGTTGGAGGACTTGCCATGCATGAAAACTCACCAAATGTTGGGGACTTGTCAGGCCTGGTGAACATAGCCATCTGAAAAAGAATGCATCTTTCTGTGTAAAAAAATGTCTCTCTAGCGTCCCCTACAAGTCGGACCGGCGACGCCCCTCGGCCAGTACGTCCAATTTACTTGAAATTCAACACACATGTCCATATCCGCAAGATCTAAAAAAAAGCCTCTCAGACCCCTAAGCTCCGCCTACTTAGATTTTCCGCCATCTTGAATTTAGTGAAAAACACATTTTTGCGAATTCCTCCTACACGCTGGGTCTGATTTCTATATAATTTGCTGTGGATCATTAATGGACCTATATCATCTAAAGTTATTAAAAGCTTTTTGATATCTCTTTGCGTTTACAAGATATGGACCAATACACTTCTTAGTAGGGCTGCACGATTATGGCCAAAATGATAATCACGATTATTTTGATCAATATTGCGATCACGATTATTTATCATGATTATTCATAAATTTTAGGGGCAACACCTTTTCATTGCACTTTCACGTTTAAATGAACAAGAACACTGCTTCCACTTCCATTGTTGTGCTACATTCTTGTTAATGTACGTCGTTGCATCAAAATAAAACTTATACGGTTCTTATTCACCTGAAGAAAATTTGTACCCAAAATAAAGGGCGAACTAAAAATAAATATGCCATCACAGAAATAATTGCACGAGGGGATCACGTATCTCTTGTCTAGTGTCTTGACCATTTTTCTGAAGCCTTCATTGCTCACAGTATTTATTGGACACATGTCTTTGGCCAAATGAAATGCGATTGCATCTGTTATTTCAGTGTGTCTTTGGGAGGTGGATGGATACGCTGTCGCGCTATGCAGGGTCGCTGTTATGGTTTTCTGGGTTGACGTTGGACATGGATGGAGATTCAGTGAGGTAACGTTAGCTTTGGCCTTAATGCATTCGTCGTACTGTGGTTTGTGGTGATTTTTCAGGTGGTTGAAGTTAGTTGTATTGCTATGCGGCGCGGATACAACTCTAACGCACTCTGTGCATATGATTTGTTCTTGGTTAACATCACTTGCCCTAAATCCAAAAAACTTCCAGACAACAGATGGTGATCCTTTTCGAGGGGCTAGCTCCTCACCTTCTGCTCCTGACATTTGATTTACCTTTCACACGACAGCCGTGACCGTCTGCTCTCTGTTCTGTTGTCTGTCTCTCTACTCTTCTACTAGTACCGGAGTCGACTGCAGACGGAACTTTTTTTGAGGCTGCCGCTGCAGTGTGCGCGCATGACACCTCCCATCTCGTTCGCCCCCTGGTGGTTGGCTGACTGTTAGTTGAGGAAGTGCTTGATTTGATATGTAGCAGAGCACGCATTTTAAACGTCAATATCGCAGACGATCATGCTTATTTAATTGTGGCAGCCAAAATCGTGATCGTGATTAAAATTTGATTAATTGTGCAGCCCTACTTCTTAGGGGCATGTCATAATATCAATACACATAACTTCTCAACCATTTGTTCTAAATTCCCAAAATATTCAGCATATGTGCACATCGCATCCAGTAACATACCCTGAGAATTGTTTTGCATTCGACCACTAGGGAGCAGTAAACCCGCAAAGCCTACTGGCTAAAGGAAATGTCTGATGTAACTCAGCTGGACTTGTTCCAAACTTCACATGCTTGATAACACTCATGGCCTGAGGATGTCTACAAGCTAATTTTCCCTTATACTCACAGCGCCACCTGCTGGCGAAAGGAAATCTGCGTTTTTTGACAAACACCATCCGATTTACGTGACTTTTACACAATGTGGTTTACACTTGATATAGTAGAGCTACATAATGTACGTGTTCTGTAGCGCTAGGCAGCGGATACAGGAAGCATCGGACTATTTGCAAAGCATCATTTCCAGCATCAGGCGGTCCACACGGGATTAAAAACGTCTCACTCGCCGACGCGCTGTCCGACGGTCGCGGACGTTCTCGGACGCGCAGGCCGGAGTCCCGCCAGCACCCCCGACGCGCTGGAGGATGCGAGGGCCCGTTCATCGCTGCTCGCAGCTTTAATTTTATTTTTGTTATTCATGTTTTTTTTTCCATTGAATGGTATATTTGACACTGAACTAGTTCATCTTTATCTCAGTGATAGTGTCCAAATCACTGGTATGTAAAAACTACAAGGACAACAAAATAGATGTAAATGTTGATCAAAATCTTATTCCCTTCTGCTCATAATAAAACAAGTAAACAACTCAAAAGTTGACACTGTCAGGTCCATTCTCCATCCATTGTGTGCGGTCCCTTTAAGAATTAGGATTTGGGAGTGACGCGGATATGAAAGCTAGTTTATCCATCTTTCCTTTACAAGCAGGACAATTATTTCTCTCTCTTTATTTGAGAAAAGTTCATATTTGTGTTGTCAAATTTCACTATGACTCTGAAATTCTGTCTCTTTTGTCATCATATACTGAATGCAAGCAAAACTACAGAGCTACAAAATCACACTCTTTCTGATTGAACCAATCTATGAACTGTCTGAAACAATGGATTTTCACGGCCCCAAAAAAAATTGCTGCGCGCGCTAACATGACACGTGCGCAAACATGACACGCGCGCAAACATGACACGCTCCCCTTGGGGCTAAGCACCCCCTTTCTTTGAATCCTAGAAATGACCCTGGTCTGGACAGTCTTTTTCTCTCAATGCCTCAATAGGTAGATCTTGCCTGTCACCAAGGTGGAGGTTCGGGGATCTTGGGCTTAAAAAGGTTGGTGACCACTGAGCTAGAAGAAGCTCCGTCGCTACATTAAAGAACAGAAAAGAGCAATGCAGGAGGAGAGAGGAGCTGCGTCTGCTGTTTGGAGGTTTTTTGGTTTTAAAAAATCCGACGTAGATCAAAAGACGATATATTGTAAAGTTTGTCGAGCCGCTGTTATTGCCTCTGGTGGCAACACTAGCAATTTACTCCATCACCTCAGCCAAAAACATGTGTTGGAATAGAGTGTATGCGATTACGGTCCTTGGATGCTTTTTTGGGTATTTTGGTCAGACACATATGCAACGCTGATTACCGTGTAATATGTGTGGTATTTGTTATAAATGTACGTTGGTACATAGAGGGTGATAAGAAGCTGTACAAGGAGGGACTTAGGACCCAGGGGAATGTAGGTGAAGGAAACAGGAAGTGACGGAAGACACGCCACGCAAACAAACAGCTGGCCGACCGGTTCTTGTGTGTGTGTGTGTGTGTGTGTGTGTGTGTGTGTGTGTGAGAGTGGTACACAGAAGTACATTATACAGTCATTTTTCATGGGATGGAAGGAAATCTTACTGCTACAGTAACAGTCACATTTAAGTGTCACCATTCTCCACATCCACAACTCAATTTGACCTTTGATCCAAAGGTCTCAATACGATTATTGATTTCAATGTTTTCAGCACTGCCATTGTTAGACTATTAAGTCATGATTCGTAAAGAACTTCTTCAAATAGAGAGACTATAAGGTATCAAGTGTGGTATGAACGCCATATTTTTCAGGAATGTACCACACGGCCACATGGTCAGATTTTAATAAATTATTCAAAATGTAATCACAATAAACTCTGTTGTCTTTGAGCAGTTGGCTACCAAGCTAAGCAGTTTTGTCTTTGAAGTATTGTCTTCTCTTCGGATGCGTGCAAGTAGGTGGAAGAATCGCAGACCCTGCTTTTGATTTCAATGTCGAAATCAAATGAATCGATTTTGGATTTTGAATCAAAATTGTGACACCTCTACATTTTAAATTGGTGAGTTTTCATGCATGGCAAGTACCCCTACAAGCTTCATCCCCACAAAAATAAGAATAATATATATAATCATTACAGTTTCAATAGGGCCTTCGCAGGCCCGACGTTGTCGGTTGCTCGGGCCCTAATAACACTCACCAATCTCAACACAGTCACTAGTCCAGTGAAGTTTCCCCAGCGTACTCCATGCTCCCTCACTGCCCCATTTAATACATACGAGTCCATATTCATAATCAGTGTTTACATGAAAGGCCAGTGATAAAGCTTACAATAACGTACAGCACGTTAAAAATGCGAACGAAAATACACAAATAACATGTTCCTGCCATACACAAAAGTAGACTTAGGGGACCATTTCAAAATAAGAATAGCTGGTCCACCTTAAAGGTCAGTCCACCTTAAGTGAGCTTACTTGGGGGCTAATTTAATCAGCAGGTGACGGTTGCATACACACCAACATATGGCCGCCAGCTTACAGTTCACTTTTTGGTGAAACATCCTAGAAACAAAGCTCCACTGTTACTCCGTTTATAAACACACATCAAATGATGTCAATCACGTTGTCATATTGCTTATTACTCATGCAATAATAGTTGGATTTAGTGGCATGACGTCATAATGACAATGCTGATGCATAAAATCAAACCGGTGTCGGCTCATACACGGGACCGGACAAAACCCCAAAATCAACCCACCTCGGATTCTAACAAGTTTGATTTGCCTCTTCCCACATTTGCTGTGTCAACAGTACGATTGCATGAAAAATGATATGAGCTCTTTCCTAAAAAAAACTATTAATCTCTCCACACACACACACACACACACACAAAGCCACAAACCCAGTAAAAACAGCTAGACATGTCAGAGGGATGTTTGCACTTACTGTGACGTATTCACACTTCCCAGATTTCATGACAAAGGGGGTTTTCCTGGGTGAAGTGTGTGTGTGTGTGTGTGTGTGTTTGCAAGGCAACGGGATCATGTTTGGGGCTCAGAGAGAACTTGACACACTACGGCTCCGTTATTGTTGTCGGTGCAAAAATGCTTAGCCAGGTTGGAGGGAGGAGTACTCTTCTCAGAATACAGCTGTCGACATCACACTGACAGACACTATCCCTCTCAGAGTGCGATTCGCGTGATTTGAACTATTTCAACATTGGCGAAAAAATGGTGCGACGCTGCGGCGCGATAGCCTATCAGTGTTGAGATGCTCCCCCGGTCATCAGTGACGTCCTGCCGCTGTTGAATCAGGAAACAAATACTGTAGCCGTCTGTGTTCACCCAGAGCTCTACGATACCGCATATCAATAGAGACCGGACCAAACTATGTGTATAAATGTTTGTGTATAAACCATATGGTACAAACAATAAAAAAAGACGCTGCCATATTTACGCCTAGATGAAGATATGTTGAGTGTTGATGGAGCTTCTAGAATGTTAGCATAGCATAGCACCGATCGATCTGAGCTCCATTGAGAAAACAAGTATTTTAAAAGTTATTTGCTTGTCGTCTTGCGGAGAGAACTAACAAAACATGAATTCAGACTTTTTACCAATCATAATCAGTATGTAGTTATTTCGGGATCCTTTTTGACGGTTTATTGCCGTTAAATCACAGCAAAATGAGTTTATTTTGTGTTCATACAGCTGTAGTAAAGCTGTGCTAGACACAGTGAATACAGCTCGATAAAATTTTATGCCTTTCTCTTCACGAAAACAGCTCAAGGTGAGGTGCGTTTCTGATGATTATCGATAAAGCGGTTTGTGGTTCTGGTGCTTGTTGGCTCATATCTCTGTAATGGTTTCACAGAGAGAGGTTTCATTGAAGATATCTCCGTAATCTGTGTAGAATTCTCTTGCTTTCTGGTATCTCAGTTTTCCGTGTTAGCTTGTAGCTTTGTCTTGGTAGCTCCGACCGGAGCGCTGAGTCGGCTCAGCCATGGCGAAATATGACTGATATTATGGTAATTCTTTTAGTTGTTTGTTTTAGTTGTGTACAATTGTGTTTGGAGTGTGTAAAAATGGCTGACATGATCTTGTAGCCCAGCCTTTTTTTTAAATTGGGTATATAACATGTGTGTAACATTCATTATATTCGTTCCTGAAAAGTGCATTGTACGACACTCTGTACGCTAAACTTTCTCGATGGAACCCCAAATGGTCCGCGGTCGGGTATAACTGGTTGCCAATCACAACGTTGCTGTCAAACTTTAGAAATGTTCTCTTCTCTGCTGCTGTCAGTTGTCATTTCAGCTCATATCAGATGTGACCCTCCTCCACCCAGTCACCTCCAGCAGCATCAGAGTCATGCTCCTCATCATCCTCTCCACCACCATCAGTGTCTGGACTCCAGGAGGATCAGGCCTTATCTGACCTCAGCATCACTACCCCTCTATTATCCTACTTCAGGATGGAGTCTAAGCGCCAAAGACTTTGCACTATTCATATTTTATGCATGTGTAATAAATTATTGTTAAATTCTAATGAAGTCTCTCCTGATTGAACTAGAGATGCCCAGATTGGAATTGTCTTGACAGTCTTCCTTGCGTGTTTTCATACTAAAAAAATACAGTACTGGACTGTTATTTTTGGAGTATGATTAGAGGCCACATTTGTTACAGTGAAACTACAGATCATCTTAAATCCACAGCTAAAGACGGATCAGCAGATGTCCTCTCTATCACATGCCATGTCAGAACAAATCAAACCTGATTTTGATTAAATGTGTTTGATCTGCTGTTCCAGCTGAAATAGGATGTTCAGGTCCAATGCGTCTTGTGTTTCTGAGCTAGCTGTGAGCGTCTCTGTTCCAGGTTATAGACCCCCGCCCCTGAGGCCAACAGACGCAGGACAGGCCCAAACCACCTCATGAGCCAACCACCCAATCCTCTTCAATGAGCACCTTCTGTGTTTCTGGGTTGAGAGTTACAGTAAGATGGTGCTTTTTGTTAATTAAGGTTGGTTTATGGTCTGGTATCGTCATGGTTACTGCCTCCAATGAGCCACCAAAACACTGCAGGCATCGCTGTAACGCATTCATTTGTGCAAAAGACACAATCACTAGTCACCAACACACACACACACACACACACACACACACACACAAAGGTTCATCAGTGAAAACCTCTTGTGTTTCCAACACCAACAAATATAAAACTATAGCAGCAAGTACTTTTGTTAAGTTATGATCCGCTTCATGAATATCAGCTGAGAGTCAGCTTCCTGACTCGTGTGTTTAGTCTAGCAAATATCGTATCTATAGCTGAAGCAATTGGTCTATTAATCAAGTAAATCCACAGATATTCTATCAGCAACAATTATTATAATCCATCGTCTCAGTCGCTGACAAATATTCACTGGTTCAGGCTTTGCGAATGATGAGAGCTGCTCCTCATTTCCATTTCCATGACTGTAAACAGAATATTACTTTTTTGTCTCACAGTCTACATAATCTGTTCCTATAACATGAAACACTTTGTGTACTGGTACTTATGGTGTGCCCTGCTGGTGAGTTATTATCCATCCATCCATTTTCCTCCGCTTATCCGGGGTCGGGTCGCGGTGGCAACAGGCCAAGCAGGCTGACCCAGAC
>NW_022282099.1:0-8575 GCF_004355925.1 Anarrhichthys ocellatus
TACACATATATGTATATATATATATATATACACACATACACATATATGTACACACACACACACACACACACACACGTATTTGTCAATACCTTGCTTAACATGTTTTTCTCTAAAAAAAACTTTTTAATTTGACAAAAGAAATCGAAGTTGTCAAATATGAAGTGGTGTTGAAACACAAGCATTCTAGAAGCAGAATACAGTCTACAATAAACCAGTGGATTTCAGATTAAAGATTGCAACGGTATGACCAGTGGCTTGGCTGCCAGTGAGGCTGCTAGCATGGAGGCGGCTGACACATCTCAGTCACACAGAACAGTATTTACGATACCTGGACTTTGATTTTACACATCCCAAAATGATACTTTGCTCTATAAAACTTTTTCAAAAACTTTACCTCCAAAATTCTAATGTAAATGAATAAAAATGAGAATAAGATGAGCCAAGAATAAGTAAAGTGTAAAACTCTGAGCAGGCTTTGGCAACTTTCATTGGTTCATTCAGATGACCTTTGCCCAGCAGCTATCTCTGATCTGCTCCTCTGCTTATCTCCTGTTGCATTCTATCAAACCGCTCTTTTCCTCCTTTATTATTTGATGAGGTCATAAAATCCTTCTGCTCTGTTGCATTCAAACGTATTGTCCAGGTTGTTGAATGAATGACCGGAACAGGTCAAAAGTAATCAGAGTAAACTACTTCAGGCTTTCAGAGTGCTTTTATGTTCAGTGTCAAGACAAAGGTTGTTAAATGATCAGTTCATTTGCTCTTTATGTTCCAATGTCCATTGATTCATTGTTGGGTTAATGAAATGTCCAAAATAGTGAAAAAGGTTTCCAGAGCCCACGGTCCTGTAGAGATTTATGCTTGTTTACTTGATTCAATTTGTTCTTGTAATGCGTCTTTAATCAATAGAATCATTTCTACTGCTATCTACAGCTCACATTATGGATCACATGACATGACCATATTCCTTTCAGTCCCATCATTTCTCTCTTTGTTCATTGGAAGGACGACATACAGTGAGATTACATAAATCTATTGTTCATCATGGATCCAAATAGTGACTCAAGTCCTTCACTAATAGCTTGTTCTGTCCGACCAACAGTCCAAAACAAACATATTTACAGTCACATAAGACAGAAAACAAGAACAGCAGCAACAACTCTGAATAAGAAGTTGGAACTAGGAAATGTTTTGCATTATTATTATTTGTCAAATGGCTTGAATAAATGATGAATTGATTACCAGAATAGTTACTGATGAATTATCTGTCTAATGACTAAAAGACTAACTACTGCAGCTCAATATACCAGTATACCTTTTCAGCCAATGTATCTGTCCCTTTGACATCTTTGATTCTTGGAGGTCACTATGCAAATCAATGAGAATATTTGCCTCATGGCATAATAGATTTCTTTGTGATGATGTACCTCTGCTTTTATTATAAACCCGCTATGTAACAAAATATGTGAACATGTTGGTATTAAATCACATATTTCACACCTCTAGCTGATGGACCACCAATACGGTAGAAGCCTGTACCTCTCTTTTCATCTGCTCCCCCTCACATGAATCAACCAGCACAGCAGAACAGCGGACAGGCCTGCAGGCCTTCGCTGTTCCACAGATCATGTCTGTTGACTGAGACAGACAGACAGAGGCATCTGGGTGGAGTCAAGCATTCCACAGTTGGATACCAAACATGCTGTCTGTCCCTTTAACAGGGCCTGTTAAAGGGAAAGGAGAAAACACAAGTGACATCCATGTTGTTTCTAAGGGACGTTAGAGCATCACCTCCTGACTCCCTCCTTTGCTTCTTGTGTTTTTGTCCCTCTGCAGGTGATCTCAGGCCTCTCTGTGAACCAGCCCCTCACCCACCCCTGCTGGCAATGTCATCGCCACCAGCAGAGCCCCCAGCCACCTCCCTGTCCCGAGTGTGGCCCTTTGCTGCCCTGGACTCCCTGTCCATGTCTTCCCTCCTGTCTGGGGATTTAGACAATGAAGGTGATGGAGGAAGAGGAGGAGGGGAGGAGGATGGGCTCGGAGACCTAGAAGTGAACCCTTATGACGGTTTGCCTTTTTCTTCGCGCTACTACGCCCTGCTGGAAGAGAGGCGGCAGTTTCCCATCTGGAGGCTCAGGCAGAGTCTGCTGGAGCACCTGGAGAGCCACAACATGCTGCTGCTCAGTGCATCGAGTGGAGCTGGAAAAAGCACCCAGGTAACCAGGATCCAACAGGGACATCACATGTAGTGTATGGAGTCACCGAGATTTATTCAGCTCAAACTCTTAACATGAACCTGTTCTGTTCTTAGACAGTGTCTTATTCACCATCATTATGCTACTATTTAGCCATGTTTTTGATACCACTATAACATTTCCTCAACACTGTTATGAGGGAGAAAGTCATTCTTACTTTACTAAGAACAACTGTCACTTCTTTACTAAGCTGTTTGTCATGCAACACCATAAGCCAAACATGCATCAGTGTCTGTTAACATGAGAACTTTAAATCGGACACTGAAAATAAGACAAATGTTTTAATTTGCTGTTCTGCAGACACAATTTGAGCTCAATGCACTGCACACTGAATGAAGGTAACTGCTCTTTCACCACTTTGACACATAGATAAAACACAAGCACATTCACATTGAATCACATTCTGCAATTCAACAACAGATATGTGATATAAAGACAAACGCACGAAATAATCAACAGCAGGCTAATGCTAGTTATATAGCCAACAGCGGTGAAAGAAGTATTCAAATCCTTTACTTATGTAACAAATGCATCCTATGTTTAAACTGATCACATGTTTTATATGTAAGATCTTAATCTACAAAGTCACCTGTAACAATACCTGTGTTGTACTTATATAAACGTAATGGAGTAATAACTTCTTTTTTCCCTCTGAAGTTCAGTGGAGGAAAAGTGTTGAGCAGCACAAAATGGAAATACTCAAGTGAAGTACAAATACCTCAGAACTGTACTTAAGTGCAGTACTTGAGTAAATATACTTATACATTTACAATGCACATCCACAATATATCCAGTGATATTGGAATCATTTTCCAACGTTATTGGGTGAATGGTTGGAACCATTTATCAGTTGTCAGTGTCTCCCTGACTTTGAGTTGGATCTCCTAGAGATGTGTGTTTCCGTCTACTGCTTTGTGGTGTCAGAGTGATAGAGAGGTTTCCTTCATTTGCTTGCGTTTGTCTATTTGCACGTGTCCTTAAGTGGCATTGTGTGAAGCTGTCTTGGCTGCTATACAGTTTGGTCGTATTGAGGATTAATTGAGTCTGTGGCACAAAAGGTAACAACAAAATCCCAGCAGAAGAATAACCGGGCTATTGAAACACAGCAATAATGGCTTCATGCTCCATCTTTGTTCTATAATGTTGGGCACAGACAGAGGAGCGAGGGTTAGGCTTACACCCCACAGAGAATGACTTTACATTATTGTTACCAACTAGTGATGCATCGGATCATAAACCTCTGGTCTACAAGGCTCCAGACTATTTATTATTTACCACAGTCCAAAAAATCATTTAACCGCTCTGAAGTCAGTAAACCATCAAACATTCTAAATGTTACAGTTTTACTTTGTTAAAGTCATTTATGGTGTTTTTGTTTCTTCGTCAACACAATTCAAATGATAAGGAAATAAAAGATTGTATTTTCATTGATTAAATGAAACGTGTCATTAGTAGTTGTAACGATGTATTATAATCTGCTTAGAGCTAGTGTTAACAGCTCATAATTCAGCTCTAATATCCATTTATGTTGTGAAAACATCTCCTTCAAACATCTGGATTTATTCAAGTTTCTCACCAACACTACATTTTACGAGATTACATGTGAACACATCAGAACGTTAAAATGTGCCTACAGCAGAGTTAACCTGAAGACTTATTTCATCAAGAATCCCCTTCCCACCTCCTTCCTCTGTCTGCACTGTTAATGCTACTGCCAGGTGTTTCCCAAGGACAAAACACAACCTCTCTATCAACGTGGTGACACTGTCCCTTTGGCCTTACTCTTCCTGTTGTCTGCTACCTTTCCTCTCACTCAGGATTGAATTAGAACGACTGGTACTACTCAAAGTGTAATCCAAATGTAATATTTTAGATGTTTTCCTCGGGAGTTACTGGAAGCCGAAGCAGAGCCAGAAAGAGAGTGAATATTGTCACTACATGCATCGGGTGGACACAAACAACCCCAAATGAATGTTGATGTTGCATTGTGTCGGATGGATGTATAAATAGGTAACCGTATGCTAAGGTGTTGGCCATAACAACTTTATAAAGATGATATTAGTCTGTTTCTCGGGTTGTTGGCTGAAACAATCATTTAATGAGGACTACTTGTAATTGGTTAAGATGGATGGTCCATCCACTGTACAAAGACTTAGCCGCTCCACCTTCATGTTCAAGTACTTCTTTTTAAAGTGGGTGTGCTTCTAAAAAAAAACTGATTAAAACCTCCGTCTTTCTTTTCTTCTCCCTGCAGGTGCCACAGTGGTGTGTGGAGTATGCTTTGTCCTATGAGTTTTCTCAGGGCCTGGTGTGTTGTTCCCAGCCCTCTTCGGTGACGGCGGTGAGTCTGGCCCTTCGCGTGGCTGATGAGATGGACCTCAGTCTTGGTCTGGAGGTGGGCTACAGGGTGTCTCATGATGACAGCTGTACAACCGACACCCTGCTCAGGTTAGGCTGCATGCATAACATCTTATCATTCTCCCAAGTGTTGGGTCTTGACTCTCATCTTCAGTTGCACTGATACAGCTACCAATAACGAAATGGAAATCCATTTCTCCCCATTTAAATCATTCAGTCGAGGTAACAGAGCCATCTGCAAAATTCCACCTCGTCCGAAGGAAAAGAACCAATCAGAGCTGTGCAGCCTCCAACGCAGCTGTCAATCACTGCTTGTGAACTCAGATCAAACTGTCAAAACAAGCAGTGCTGATCAAATATAAATCAATATTCTGTTACCGCATTTCTCAAATGTTGTCATAAACATATTTCGTCACTAACGGGTCACATATGGGTCACAAACTCTCATTTTACAGCAAAGCGAAATATGCTTCTTAAAAAGAAAGAGAAACTTGATTCATATTTGATCATCGCTGCCTAGTTTGACAGTTTGACCAGAGTTCACGAGCCTCACAAGCAGTGATTGACAGCTGTGTTAGAGAGTCCTTTTCTCTGATTGGTTGTTTTCTACAGATTCCAGGAGTGGCCATTCAGAGAAACAATATGAATTTTGAGGCCCAAATTCTAAGTGGAGGGATGTTGAGCACGGTCAAGCCACATTTACTCACGGCACATCTGACGGCTACAGTTTGTGCAACCAGCATCAGACTGTTGTGAAACGAGCCTCTGTGCTTATCTGCACATCAATCGTGTTGTTTTTTATTGATCACTCTTCGCGCTCTGCTTATCTTTCACCTTTGTGTACACGAGGCTGGCTCCACATCAGCATTCCAACAAACATGTATTGTTATCATAATCTTTATCTTAATTTCTTCTTCTGCATACTTTCAGCTACAAAAAACGTTCAACTATCAAAATATTCAGCTCTTTAAGGACATGCCGGTTACCTCTTATGCTTTTTGAAATATTAAGCTTTTCTTCATTGATTCTCTATGGAGCAAATCCTCTCAAACCTCCTCAACTTTGAAAGTCTTCTGCATACTGTTACGTTCCTTTTCTGTTGGTCCAGGGGAGGATTAGGGACCAACATAAAACAATCCAAATGATAAACAAATAGCCCGTGTTCCGCAAACAATATTTATTTTGCTCACGTACAGTTACATTTTAGTGAGCCTCAACACAGTGTGGGAGAGGATGGGACAGGTGTGGTCGTGCCAAACAATTGAAACCAACATAACTGAACTTGGCCTAACTAACTAACCTCTGAAATCAAACAAACAAAATGGCTTTGCTAGCTTATCTAAATGTACTCGACCAAAACCAAATACAGATGGGGCACCGACCAATAAGCCTAGTGTATCTAGACACAGAAAATCAACTACATTTGCGCCAATGTAAAGGGTACTCCAGACTCACCTACTGTCCGCAACCTCTCCCGACAAACGGTAACCTGAAGTCTAGCTCGCAGCATCGACAATTGAAGACCAGACCCAGCTCAACTCCTGAGTCTTCCTGCTTTTCTCTTCGGCTCCCCATCTGCCGATTGGCCAGCCTGCAGTTGGTGCAACCCACCGAGTAGCACGACCGGCCCCCACAGGTGGAACCCAATAAACTGATTGCCAGGATAGGAGACTCACTGAGGGGGAGAGAAAAAAGGAAGGGCAGGAGGGGAGAAAACACAACATGTAATACCCCCACCCATATAAGCTCAAACATAATGTTTGATTCTACAGTGCACGCGACAAAGCATCCGCAAGAACATTTTCAGACCCCTTTTTATGAATGATTTCTAGATTGTAGTTTTGAATGATTAGAGACCAACGCATAAGACGCTGGTTGTAGTTATACATCCTGGAGATGAACACAAGTGGGTTATGATCGGTGAAAACTTTAATAGGCTTAACACTTGACCCAAGGTAAACCTCAAAATGTTGTAGGGCGAACAACATTGCTCGAGCTTCGTTCTCTATTGTGGAATATCTAAGTTGATGTTTGTTGAACTTCCGGGAGAAGTAACTCACAGGATGATCGATGCCCTGGTCATCCTCTTGCAGAAGAACTGCCCCAGCTCCAACCGCACTGGCATCAACTTCCAGTTTGAAAGGCGAAGAGAAATCTGGGGCAGTCAGGACAGGAGTGCAACACATTATACTCTTAACACTTTCAAAAGACTGATTGCACTCACTAGACCACACAAAGGGCTTCGCGGGACTGGTTAAATCAGTCAGTGGGGCTGCTACAGAGGAGAGGTTTTTGCAGAACCGTCTATAATATCCTGCCATCCCAAGGAAACCGCGCAGCTCTCTCCTGGTGGTTGGTGCAGGAAATGTCGCAATGGCTGCGATCTTGGCCTCCGCAGGACGAACCTGTCCTCGACCAACCTGCTGACCATGATAGAGAACAGTTCCTTTTCCAAACTCACATTTGGCAAGATTGAGTGTTAGGGATGCAGTAGAAAGACGCTTGAAAACCTCTCTCAATGTAGTCATGTGACCAACCCAGTCATCAGAATAGACTACAATATCGTCAAGATATGCTCTGCAGTGTGGAACGTCTCCCAGTACTTCATTTACTACCCTTTGGAAAGTAGCAGGAGCATTACACATACCAAATGGCATGACGGTATATTGTAAGAAACGATCAGGTGTCACAAAGAGAAAGCCACTGTAGAAAGAATTCGCCCAAAGGCATGTGGGAGACTCCAATGTCAATTGGAAGAAGGTTCTTTGGTCTCATGAGACAAAAATGTAGCTTTTTGGCCATCAGACTAGACGCTATGTTTGGTGAACACCAAACACTGCACATCACCACAAACGCACCATGTCCACCGTGAAGCATGGTGGTGGCAGCATCATGCTCTGTGGATGCTTCTCAGCAGCAGACCCTGGGAGGCTTGTAAAGGTAGAGGGGAACATGAATGCAGAAAAATATCCACAAATCCTGGAGGATAATCTGACTCAGTCTGCAAGAGAACTACGACTTGGGAGAAGATTTATTCTCCAGCAAGGCAACGACCCCAAGCATACAGCAAAAGCTACACAGAATGGTTCAAAGACCACAAGGTGAATGTTCTGGAGTGGCCAAGTCAAAGCCCAGACCTCAATCCAATTGCAAATTTGTGGCTGGACTTGAGAAGAGCTGTTCACGCCCGATCCCTAAGTAGCCTGACAGAGCTTGAGCTGTTTTGACGAAGAATAGAGAAAAATCTTAGTGTCCAGATGTGCCAGCCTGAGTGAGACATATCCACACACACTCAGTGCTGTGATTGCAGCCAAAGGTGCATTTACTAAATACTGACCTGAAGGGGGTGAATACTTATGCAATCTTTACTTTACCTTATATATTTTTAACTAATTGACATTATTTTGTAAAAATCTGTTTTCACTTTGATATTAAAGAGGGTTTTTTTTGCAAATTCTTGTCAAAAGAGCCAAATTATATTGACCATGATTTCATGTATAAAAGCAACAAAAGGATGAAACATCCAAGGGGGGTGAATACTTATGCAAGGCACTGTATAAGCAGAGGAAGAGTGAAGATATTTTCAGTATGTATGTATTTTCTATTTTTGGATTGGACATCTTATAGGTTTTCATTTTAAAACGTTTTTATATACTTTTAAATGATAATAAAACGGATGATTTATTTTCATTATTTCAGCCGATTGTTGTAAATGACCTCCAAAAGTAATAATTTGGAAAGAGTGTATTATGTCCCCTTTTTGTTTCAAAACCAGCAAAATCATACTTAAATAAAATGAATGACAAACAAAAAAGTACAACGTGGTTACTCTAAGGATGTATACAGAGAACGGGTGGCTCGGGTGACTCAACTAAAATCCATACTATGATGATAAAACTGATTTATTGCAGCTGACCAATCGTAACAACAATGGGTGTTCTCAGGAAATGTGGCTCCGCCCG
>NW_022282100.1:0-8573 GCF_004355925.1 Anarrhichthys ocellatus
TGAAAGTCCTCGCAACCACATTTAAGGATGATAGATGGTAAAGAATTGAAAATAAAAATTGACAGTGTCCAAAGCACAAACCAACTTCTGGAAAAGACGAGCGAATTGGGATTTGTCCTTGAAAGGATTTTAAAATTTAACACAGATTTCCAAGAGTTTACTGATGTTGATAGTAGTGTACAGATAAGGAACCTTGACAGATTCCAAGTGCCAATTTTCAACCTGTTGCAAGAGAAGTCTGTCTAACTCAGGTACATTTTCATTTATATTTTTTGGGGTTATGTGTACATCTTGTCAAATTCAGTTCCAAAGTATCTAATAGAAATTAGTCTAAATTTCTGCTTTGTTTCCCTGCTAGAAAAACCAGCATAGACCAGCAAAACTGGTGACCAGCAACACCAGCATATGTTGTGTTTTGGTGCTGGTATGCTGGTATGCTGCTGGTCACCAGCATGCATTACACTGGTTGTGGTGTTGGGACATGTTGTTATGCTGTTTAATAGAACTAGATGTTGAGGATGGTATCTTTCTCACCAGGTTGGTATGCTGGACAACCAAGTTGAATGTTGATATAATAAAAACAGGGCACATTAGATCATTACACTGCTTCCTTGTCTTATGTATGCTGGCATCTACCAAAAATAATGACAATGTCAGGTTTTAAAAACAGTATTTTCATTTACCATAAGACAGACACAATAAAGAACATGGTAACAATATTAACACTTTAAAAAAGAGAAAGTAATTAACTATTTACATAACTATTTAGAATTATTAACTATTTAGAACTATTAAAACATCAACATCAAATTACCAATTAAACTAGAAAATATTAAACATTTCAGTCACTCTTTATTTAAGTGATTTTTTTTTTTGTTTGTTTATGTCCATGATTTTTTCAGTGATGTAGCGTCCAGCCTTTGCCCATCTGGCCTGCAACTCCGTCTCTTCCAGGTTCTTTTCCTGGAGCCACACCTTGAAGCAGACTGAAAAGAAATGTAAAAATGAACAGTAATGTGTCTGTCACGTCAGAACAAAGAAACACTTGATATCAAATAAGCCGGTCCGTGGTATCCGAAAAAGACAATAGCTACTGCTACATCAAGAATGCCATACCTTTCAATGTTTGCAGTTTCTTTGGGGTTAAAGGCCGGCGGGTGGTTTTGGTGGTGGGGCAATCATTCCCTGTAAGGCTTTTTTCCCCCAGGGTTTTTGTTCCCCAGATTGCCACTGCCAATTCCTTGACAAATAAGGAGTCCCGATTGTTGTTTATAATTCTGACCCAGGCCTCTTTCCTAATACCAATGTCTCCTCCCAAGGTAATCTGAAAAAAATCCAAAACATTAGATTGTAAATCCTTGAAAGATAGTTCTTATATTAACCAGTGAATACAGATGCAGAGGTCTTGTTTACTTCTATATACTATATGTTTCATTGTTTAGGTTTTGGCAATGTATAAATATAGTATATTGTAAAAAAAAATGGGTATTGTACCTTGTCTCCAACAGGAGATACAGTTGGTTCCTCTCCAGTTTCGCATCCAGGTTCTGCAACTACATAGAGCATAAGGTAAACACAGTTGCAGTTCCTTGTCTACTTTTACCCGCTTTCATCAGGAACTATACTTCTACAATTTCACTTATACCAGTTTAGTGACTGTGGGCCTACTTAGTTATTTTTTATGACTGAACCTTATTATCAAGTGTTACCATTTAGGGTTGATGTGCTGCTCAACTTCTTCAGCAGCAGTTGCTGCAACTCAATGTTGAGAGCACGGAGTGTTTTGTTTTCAGCCTCAACTGCTGCTCTTGAGCTCTTCTGATCCTCTAACCCAGGGGTGTCAAACTCATTTTCACTCCGGGCCACATCAGCATCATGGTTTCCCTCAAAGGGCCGGTTGTAACTGTAAGACTGTATAACTGTAACTACTCCTAACATATTGTTAAATAACTGTCTCTGCTTTTGATTATTGTTTATTCAAGTGTAAAAATATGGTACATGCAGTTATATAAATGTAAAATGATATTTAAGCACATTTCTTTTATTATAACATAAATCATTTTAATTTAGGGTTAAGAAACCCACATTACTCTCTCAAAGATCAAACTTTTAAAGAAAATAACAAAGACAAATATCATCAAACACAAGTTATTAAATTAACTTTGTTCAAAGCTATTTTTGTCACCTCTCTGCATCACTAATGTCCCGCCCTGCCGTCGTCCCGTGCACGGCAGCTACATCCAAGAGCTCCTCACTGAGAGTCAGGTCTGCCTTGAGCCTCTTACAAACATTGATAGATGATGTATCTCGTCTCTTAGCTAGCTGTGTTGTTAGATTGCTGCTAGTTCCTGAACTCGGTCTGCGATGGTGTTTCTTCACAAACTGACATTTGTAAAAGTCTGTATCTGATCGGAGCACACCTGCTCACAGACCTTTAGCATGAACTGGGCTGCTTTTGGGATTATTTGTCGATCTTTTTCAACTCAATCACTTGTTGGAAAACCGCTTTACGGGCTGTTCCCTCTCCTGTCCACCTGTTGTGATGTCACAGACAACATGCTAGCTCATAATTTCAATTTTCTATCTCATAATTTCGACCATGGGGATACTTTTATTTTCAAGTCTAACTTAAATTTTATTTTCCAAAATTAAAAAAAAAAAAGAATTATTATTTTATTTTTTTTTGCTGGTGGATTCGCGCGGGCCACGTCAGTCTCACACGGACCCGCTTGCCAGCTGACAGCTCCTCCTCGATTTCCTCTCTTGACTCTGGAAATGACACTGGATGTAAGTACTTAAAAGCAGCACCTGCTATATGTATACATATACATAGAAGTATTACTAGCTAGTACCTTGTATAGCATTTTAAGGTTAGCAAACCGTTTAGAGGCTACGAACAGAAGATATTTGGGCTAACAGTTAAATGGGATTGTGTAGCTACACCGGTTAACTTAACTAACGGTAGCGTTAAATAAAGCTATTCAGGTTCGCTTTTTCGTTTAATGAAACAGTGTTAACTGTTTAACGTTAGTTATTAATGAACGACATGAGCTGTATAACTTACCCTTGAGGAGCAATATCTGAGCCTTGAAGAATTCCTCCTGCCAGCGCACCCAGTAAATCTTCTTAATATCGTTACTGTCAAAATCCTTGATATTGGAAGAGGGTACAATCTCCTTACACCCGTCGTCTATATATTTGACAAAGGCAAACATCCTTAAACCGTGTTTGTTTTAGTCCGTTTAGTACGTCCGTTATTAAACGGTAAAATGCCCAAGTACCAAAGTATGCGCGAGGGGTTTTAAAGTTATATGCAGGAAGCGCGTGAGGTTTTTCAACAATATGAGTGTAAGGCGGATTTATTACTGGATTGTTAGGCTGCATGACTGTGCTACCCCCTTGTGATGTATCAAGTGTTTTATTATTTTAAATGTCTTACCTGATTATTTTCTTTTAAGGTGGCAAATAGTTGAAACCACTTTGTACATTTTAAAATCTACCTCAGGTTTTGGATGTCACTGGTGACCACAACAATGAAGAGGACAGAATCAGTCCTCACCTGAGCCATGCAGATGTTGAGGTGAGATGGTAATATGCTCTTCAAATATGTGGTGAGATGTTATTTGACACTGGTCCTTACTACATTTAGTACTGTTGTTGTTTTTGCTAACTTTGTGCTTGTGTAATCTCTTTTTCATCCTATGCAGACCACGTCTCCATCTGGCCACTTTGAGCTTAAGCAGCATTATGATCAAGAAGACACGATTGACCAGGTGAGCTCTTCTAGCAAACCACACCTGCGAATTTTTGACTTGTTGTTGAATTTTTTTTATGAAATCTACCTCAGGCTTTGGATGTCACTGGTGACCAGAACGATGAAGAGGACAGAATCAGTCCTCACCTGAGCCATGCGGATGTTGAGGTTAGGGATTTATGTGCTCTTTCATTCCATTGAAAGACTAAATTTCTCACTGGGTGAATTATATCTACAGAGTGAATATTCACACCCCCTCTCCAGGCTTCAAAATAAACCTCTCGACTGTGTTCATTCATTCATTCCGTCTTTACA
The DNA here is from genome assembly GCF_004355925.1 of Anarrhichthys ocellatus. Lineage (NCBI taxonomy): Eukaryota > Metazoa > Chordata > Actinopteri > Perciformes > Anarhichadidae > Anarrhichthys > Anarrhichthys ocellatus. Next base: position 4,070 of record NW_022282100.1, read on the forward strand.
TGCACATTTTTTATCAATGTGCTTCGATAATATATTTTGCATCCTATACAGGTCATATCTCCACCTGTTAATCCTGATCTTCAGCTGGATTCAGATGACATGGCCGACCAGGTTAGCTTTTCTACCAGCCATACTGGAGGGGTGTTTTAAGATTGAAAGCCTTATTTAAAAAATTATGTTTTATAAATCATAAAGACCTAGTTTAATCATCAGTATTTCCACAGTATTCCAGCTAACATATGTCCTTTAAATGTTTCAGAAAAAGGTAAATAAAGATAATGTAAATACACTGACAAGTTTCAGTCATGGCTGTAGTAGTGTTAGCATAGTATATAGTACATAGTGAAAGTATTTTCACCATTTGCTCTTTTAATTATTTTTGGTCATGTAAATATAATTAAAGGAATCTCTCCCAAGAATACTCGGGCAGGATTAGACAACCCAGACAACAATCCTTACCATCATAGGCTGTTGCATGCCATACAAACCTAGTGCCATCCAAATGATGGAGAACATTAGTTCTATTAATTGGCAAATCTCATTTTCCTAATATGAAAATGTTCTTATGCCAAGGTCTTATTTCATACTAAAAAGTTGTGGAATAGCATTTTACATTAAACACAATTACATGTATTTGCAGCACATCCAATAAAAAAAGGAAATCACAATAACACAGGATTTCAAATCTACATGGCATGATTAGGCTCCAAGCTCTGCTGCAGGTAGAGGGAGGTGGGCCTTATAAAAACAAAATTGGTTACTGTCTAATTTCAAAGCCAGATATTAATTCACTCTCTATTTAGGAGCAGCTGAGATAGTCACTAAAATGAGAAGAGCTGGTCCATCACGTGAGCCTTGTCAGGTTAAGCTAACCCATTTTTACAGTTTTCTGGGTGGACAACGACATTACATTCCAGTACGTTACCTTAAATCAGTGGTTCTCAAACTGTGGGGCGTGCCCCTCTAGTGGGGCGCGGTGGTATTAAAGGTGGGGCGCAGGGGGAAATGCAGAATTGTTTTTTTTTTTTTTTTAAATTAATTAATAAATACATGGCGAAATGCCTGTACTTTCGTGTAAATGTTTACGTTACGCCGCTAACAGGTTACACTTGCGCATGCGCGACGGCCATGATCCTTGGCGACTCACAGGCTTAGTGTTCAAAATGAAGAGACATTTGGCAGGCGGGAACAGAAAAGCAACCGCAAGCGATGCATCCGAGACAAACAGCAAGCAGCCAAGAAGAAAATATGATGACGCCTATCTTGCTCTGGGTTTCACAGTGAACGCGGTAGGAGATGAGGAGAGACCAGTCTGTGTTTTATGTCTGAAAACTCTAGCTGCGGATAGTATGAAACCCAACAAATTAAAAAGACACTTGGAGACATTACACCCCACTCATGTCAATAAGCCACTGGAGTTCTTTCAGAGGAAACTTGAAGCAAAATGCAGTGTAAAACTCTTTATAGCCAAATATTTGAACTTGTTTTGTTTCGTTTTTCACAGGTTGCACTTTATTGTTATCTTGAAAAGATGTTTAGTGCAAAACAGGTTAATTGCAGCCAATTGCAGTAAGCTATTTTTTGCCAAATTGTAGTTATTTTTTGCACAGATATAACTTTATTTGCATTGTTCTAACAAAGTGATTGCACATTTTATTAGTTTTTGTCTGATGGAGCAATCTGGTTTACTTAAAAGTGATTGCAAGTTTCTTTATTCTATTATTTGAAAAAGCACAGACGGAGGAGTCACAAAATGTTATTTCAATAAAAATTCAACATAGACCATTTTGTTACAATTTTGTTGGGGCGGTGGGGCATGAACATTTTTCTTCCTCCAAAGTGGGGCGCGACCGAAAAAGTTTGAGAACCACTGCCTTAAATAATCAACATGCAACATTTTCTCAGGTACACAACGGTATGTTTATTCCATAATACAAACCTCTAAATCCATCATGTGTCCATGAAAACAGCCTGTCTGTCTATTTGAGTTGTGCTAACTTGTGTTAGTGTGTGTGGGGGACGGTGAAGGGGCTGGTTTGAAATTGTGCCTAGCATTGTACATTTGCCTCCGTGTACACATGAATGGGTCAATAAAAAATTGACCCACTTATATAAACGTATTTACATAGCATTACCAGTTTTTCAGCCACCATGGATTCTCCAATATGTTTGAAAGGGGACGGTGAGGGATGCTCAGTTTGTTGCAGTCTGCAACCTCACTGCTATCCTCCAATTCCTTGAAATGCACTTATGAATGTGTGTTGTTTTTGTTTTCTAGCTAATATCTTCATCTGGTCACTTTCTCCTAACCTCTGAGCTGCAACCAAGAGATGTGGCTTCCTCTCCTGAAGGCAGTGTTTATGGATTCGATTCAGATCTGGAAGATCTTGGAGAAGATGAGCCAGTTAGAGAGACAGGTTTTGACAAAGACATGGACTCAGTGCTAATGTCAGCAGGTACAACAACGAAGGCTGAAGCACTGATCATGATAATGAGTCATGCAGCAAGGCACAATATAACAGGGACACAACTTGATGATTTATTAAAACTCATAAATACTCTGTTTGGCAAAGAGGTGCTACCAAGATCAAAATATTTGTTCAACAAACTGGTTCATGGAACTAAGTGTGTAGCTCTACAGATTGTGAACAAATTCCTGTTGCACAGAGCAATACCTCTCTTAACCTCCAGGCATGCAGTAAGGGAGCAAGTGAAGGAGTTCTGTTTGGAGATGACAAATGACAGAAGAGTAAAAAGTTTCACAAAATGTCAAGACACAACTGTTCTGGACAACGGGAGAGTGACAGAGACCACTACTGATGAGAAGGGTGCCTTTGTGTCTGCACAAAAACAAGCACCAGATGAATTGGTAGTGCACAAGAGAATGGTGCATAAAGGACTGGTGTATACCGGCAAAAGCTATACCCTCAGTAAGAGACGCAGGGACTGTTTTGCAAAGCTCAGCGATGGTGTTTATGGGGAAATTCAGAATATCATATCCCTTCCTTTAGAAGGAGGTACAGAAATTGCTGTATTGTTCAAAAAGCTTCATACACATACCGCCTTTCCTTTATCACAAGGTTTGTGTCACATATCCGACTCGTTAGTGGAGGACTTTTTTCTCCAATGTGTCTGATTCCAGTTGACAGGTTAGAGCAGAAATGCATGATTTAAAAAATAAGTGATCAGATGTACATTTGTGACTTTCCAAATTCACATGAGAGAGACTAGTCTGACTAGACTGAATCAAAGATGGTCATTCTAGCTTGCATTCATTTTGAGTTGGCTGATTAGACTTTATCTCAGGTAGAGTTTAGGCTTAGCTATATTGGGATGTACAGATGTGGAGAAATGTGTTTGTACCTGTGCTGTCCTTGTTGTACTGTACTGTGTATCATTTGACAGCCAGATAAACGCCATCCAAACATCAAAACTCTGAAGACTGTCTGCTTCTTGAAGGGTGAAACTAAAAACATAATCAATTCTCTGCTTGCTTTAACATGTACAGATGCACGCAATGTAGATACATGAACTCAATCTCTAACATGAATTAAGGTTTTACAGGCTTTATGTATTAATTGTGATTTTAACTTTAAACATAACATCAAACTTTTAATATGTATTCAGTCATCTGTTTGTTTATCTATTTGTAACTTTCATGAACTCTCACTGGCCTAAGAACAGTGCGGTCATTAGCAACAGTAATTCAGCAAACTTCTATCATAAACTTCAGAAAACGTAATATTGTCCAAAAATAATGCATATATGGATATATTTTACGCAGTTATAGATAAGAACAAAAGAAGACAATACATACCCACGATGCCACCTTGAGGCATATGATGCGTACAGATAGCGCTGGATTAATCTGATACTAAAAATATAACCTCTCAGTGCCATGCTTCCATACTTCCTAATTACTGATCACTACTGACATCCTCTAATTCTTAAAGTGACCACAGCAAACTACAGGAGCCCCTTTAGAAAACACACAAGATTTCTAATGCACTAACTTAACTGTAACAGAACACTACCGTTCCACAAAAAATAAGAATTCACAATTTCTCTATAATGACTTGAAAATTAACCAGTATCCATTATTGTTTCTTCCATACATTTTCAAAATCAGACTTTGCTTTTGATTTTTTATTCGTTTGAATATATTAAATAATGAAGGAAAATGGCAATGACAAAATTGATGATTTGCACAATATGAGTAGAATATTGCCATGATCACTATATTATTTTTATATCATAATAATCGTTGTAACATTTGTGTGAGCTATATGACATGGCATGCCCCTAATTACAAGATTGAAGTCATGATACTAGTGAAAGAAAACATCTAAAATATCAGCTTAACCAGCAAGGCCACCCTGGTGGACCAGCTTCATTAATGAGTTCTTGCTGGTGGACCAGCTTCATCATGCTGGTGGACCAGCATCATTAATGAGTTGTTGCTGGTGGACCAGCTTCATCATGCCGGTGGACCAGCATCATTAAT
>NW_022282101.1:0-8571 GCF_004355925.1 Anarrhichthys ocellatus
TTTGTTTCGTTTTTTTTTGCGAGGAGTTTTCTGGCACGCTCACGCTGGTCAGCAGCGCTGGGAGACTCCTGCTGTGACTGCGGGGCTCAGCTAAACCTAAAGCTCTTAATTTAATGTGATCCCCAGTGTGTGTGTGTGTGTGTGTGTCTGTGTGTGTGTGTATAGTGTTGGTATTTTCCCCAGGGCTTCAGTTGCATGCGTGCTCACAAACTAATGTCACGTCAAACAGCAGTCACTATCAGCTCCTTTTTTGTTCTCTAATAAAAAACACTCGATCCTTAAGGGAAATATATTTCCTGTCAGCGTGATATCATATTTAATCATATGTTTGTTTTACCAGCCACCGCTTTATTTTCACCTTTTTTTTTTCTGAATAGTGGGCAATTGATTTTTTTTTCTTTTTTCTCCCCACACCTGAAAAGATCATTCCTGGGCCAGACGTGACACAGAAAGATGGAAATAAGATGCTATTACATGAAATTATCTATTGATTTTCATGCTGGGCTTGTAATGGTTATGTAGGAGGGTTACAGTGTCTCATGGTGAATTCCTCCGGTGTGTTTAACTGCCGTGGGGGGGTTGCTGAGGCAGAACCGTCTTCTAGGTCATATCAGTAGCTAGAAGATTAGACTTGCTAAATTTCAGGGCCATGGGAATGAAAACAAACAAGCAGGATCTGGTTACATTGGCCGTTTCCTCGCACTTCCGCTCTCTCATGCTGTCCCTCCACGAGCACCTTTATGTATGTTTGCACAGCGAGATGGGCATTAAGTGGGCAAAGGTCAGCAGATGAGACACAATGTGCCCACACACACACACAGACAAATCATCTCTGCTTGGGCAGAGTTTGATTAAAACCTGCCAAGTGTATTTTTATTTTTATTTATTTTTTTGTGTCTTCTCTTCGTCCATATGTATTTATAGATTGGCATCAGGCATGAAAAGCCCATTTCCTTCATCAGAACCTCCAGGGGACAGCCTGTCTGAATCCTGGGTCTCGTGACGGTGGAGCTTGACTTGTCTTTGCAGGTGGAGCAAAACAAGGAAGGAGCCCCGCAAACCGCGTCCAGCCACTCCTGACTGTGACACTGCCAGAGACATTGTGCTATTGATGACATGCACTTATGTCTTTTTCTGTGAACTTATGTCCCCAGCTTGGCCACTGCCAGAGTCTTAACGTTTATTGCCCTGTTGATAATGAATAGTCCTTATTGACCGTGCCGACATTGTCTCCTCGTCATTACACAGTCGTATGCCCTTTTTATGACCCATGATAATCTATTGTCAGGAATTTTAAGTGACATGTGGCGAATGGCGTGTGAAAACGTACCTCCACCCCCACCTAGTGGCAGTACAGACACGCACACCCACATCAGATTCCAAGCACTACATGACACTTTTTTTTTTTTTTGTGCTAGTGCTTAAGCCTTTTCATGTGTCCTGTCCTGTGGACCGTGTTTAGGAGGGGAAGAAGAAATTCGATAAGGAGACGGAGAAATACTACTCCACGCTTGAGAGGCACCTCAACTTATCGTCCAAAAAGAAGGAGGCATATCTGCAGGAGGTAAAAACCCAAACAAATGTTCCTGATCTCCAAACATGTCTTTGAATAATGCGGTTTTTATGGATGAGTGTCTCCCAAAAAAAGAATAAAGCCATTGTTTGCGCACTGTTCTGTCGCACTTCCCCCAGCACACAAAGTCTCCAGGTGGGGAATGACTCCCTGTCCACACAGTGCTCTCTCGTTTCGACCCGCGTCTTTGTTGTGGCACTAACCCCGCCCCGGTTTGTTTGCTCATTCTCAGGCTGACACGCAGATTGATAAGGAGAGGCAACTCTTCTATGACGCGTCCCTCGAGTATGTTTTCAAAATACAAGAAGTGCAAGAAAAGAAGAAATTTGAGTTTGTTGAGCCGGTAAGAAAAGTATCATTTTTGCATATTTCTGTGCTCAGTTAGTGCTGAATGCATATTGAAGATGCACTAATTGCTTTACCTGTTTTTAAAAAAAACAAAACTAAATGTAGATAAAAGATTAGTGATGGAAGTGGTGTTTTAAGTGTCTGGCACAGTGATGCATATCTCAGGTAGATATATATATACACTTGTATATTCCACACATTTGGCATCTTCATTACAAATTCTCTGTAATAAAGTCGAATCCATCCGGGGAAGGTAGTGGGTAAAATTAGATCAAGTGGTTATTGTCAAGCAAAACAAGACAGAGTGCAAATCAAAGCCTCCAGATATGTGGAATCAATTCTAACATCTTTAGCAGAGGAGTTACCAGGAAACATTAAGTTCTCTGGGTGTTAAATGTCTGGAAATGTGAGATGGGAGCAAAGTGAATGTTTAAAAAAACAACCTTGGTATTTGTTTGCACCCGCTGGCAGCTCACCCAGAACCCGGGCCAGAAATGTAAATCTCCAGGCCCCAGGTAGTGGTGGGGAAGAAATGACAAGGCTCAACCTTGCCAGTGATGAATCTGGGCGCTGATAAGATGGTTCATCCTTGAACATATACCCAGTCCCACACCTCATCCTAGGAAATAAAAATCAGTGGTTGTGTCTGAGGAGTTGTCTGAGAGCAGCTCCGTGTTTGTGGGATCCTCCACGCTAGAGATGGGATCAGCTTTTTCCCCCAACAATACTGCCAGTGCTTCCCCCACACACACGCACACACATACAGAAAATAAGATCAATATCTGTCAGACATAAAGAACCACAATTTTTGAAAAACTTTCATGTTCTTTTGTTTATCTTATGTACGGTATATAAAGTTTTCGTCAGATCTGCAAATAAATTTTTCTTCAAAGTACAATAAGTTTCATAAGAAATTAATTGCTTTTCAACTGTACAATGCAACATGTGCATTATACTTAGAGTTTTACTTCAAAAGTGGATCTGCACAGTGTGACATTTACTCTGACAAATTGATTGACAGCACAGCATTAAAGCAAATTGTGCACGTTTTAGGCGACATTATTATGATCATATTGTAATTAAATCCAGAGTTTAAAAATAACAATCAGTACAGACTGAACTCTCCATGCTTTAGAGAGACTGAATGATAATTGTGTGATTATAGTGGTGATAATCATTTTGGGTGTTCAGAATGGAACATTTTATGTCGCATTGTACCTTTTTTTGAAATGTGCTCTCTGCTGGGAATTGGTAATCAAGCTCTATATTAACTCTCTAAATCACCTCTACTCATCGTTCCTCTCCAGCTCCTGGCCTTTCTTCAGGGCTTGTTCACGTTCTACCATGAAGGATACGAGCTGGCTCACGAGTTTGAGCCGTACAAACAGCAGCTCCAGTTCAACCTACAGAACGTAAGTCTCAACACCTCGGGGGGTTGCACACAAAGGCAACCGGCCACGTAATCAGATTCTGCAGCTTATCATACCCCCCGATATAACAAGCAGGAGTTTTCACAAATGGATAGACGCGCGATTAAATGAGATTCTGCGCTTGCACTGAGGATCAATATTTTCAGAGTGTTGTATTGCAGGCAGTTACTGCAGGCCATTTAATGGTACTGTGTCAAGAAGAAGAAGAAGAAAAATAAAGAGGTAGAACTGGGTGTAAAACTACAGCTGCTGCCGTGCCCTCTCCTTTCCATCACCATGACCTCACCGCTCGCAGCCCGAGGGCTCAAATTTCTCTCTGACCCGAAATGTCAGCGCCGTTGCCCCGACAATTTCCACTCCCGTGACCCTCTCTCCATGTCCTCAGATGCAGAGGGCTCTAATAGGAGGTGGACAAGGTGAGGCTGTCTCTCTAGTAAGGGGATATATGAGACAGCCTCACACTGACCTTTTTAAATAAAAATAGAAAAGAGTCGTTCATTTGGACGACCTCAAGTGTATTCCTCCAATATAGACACAGTGTATTTGAATTAGATGCTGCATCTTGTAGTTCCAAACAGTTTGCCATTGGGTACTTTCCCCCAGGTGTCCTCACGCCGGAGCACAAATGTGAAGCATTTATCAGCGGTTGACGTGTTTTTGCTTTGTTGAGCCTTGATGCAGGCAAAGTAAGGGCACTTGAGATGAGAAACTGCAGGAAAAAAAAAAAAAATGAAGTCACACAAGACTTCCTCCGCTAATGCAATTACAATCCAATCCTGCGCAGACCCGAAACAACTTTGTGAGCACTAAGCAGGAAGTGGAGAAGCTGATGAAGAGGATAAGGTCTGCAGATCAGGACTATAAACCCCCAGGCCAGTGGACGATGGAGGGCTTCCTGTACGTCCAGGAGAAACGTGAGTTCTTTCCAGCCAGTCAGCCCCCCCCCCCCCCCCCCCCCCCCTTCAGACCTCACTTATAAGTGCATGGTTTTACATCCATCACCATAAACATGTCTGGAGCTTTCCCAGGCCTCTACAGGAGATCCTCTCACACAGAGCTCATAATTCATCCTGTTTACCGATTCACTTTGATGTGCTATCAAACACGAGGTGGTGGGGGGGGGGGGGTTTATCAGCAGTGCTAGACAACATTTGATTCATCACACTTTAATTGCAAATTGATTTTCAGAAGTCTGCCCAGAAGCCTGTGATTCAGAGAGAAATATTTTGTCTCAAGCCCTTGTGTCTTCGTGTCTCTGTCCTAGGTCCCCTGGGATGCACTTGGACGCGTCACTACTGCACATACGAGAAAGGCAGCAAGACCTTCAGCATGAGCAACACTGAAAGTAAATCGGCCGCGAAGCAGGTAGTTTAGTTTTAGTTTTAGTTCAGTTTAGTTGCACGTACAAATCACTGAGCAAGAGCTGTCTCTGTGGGCGATGCAAAGAACTCCCTTGGGGCTTATATGGATGCCTCACCCAGAGGGGGGGGGGAAATAAATCAAGATGACAGGACTGCGACTTGGGAACAGAAAATAAAAAACTTGTTAGCTCAAGGTGGACAAAAATGGTTCAAAGATAACAAAATACACAAATAACAAGAAAGGGGACTTAAGGAATGAAAATAGCCTCGTTACAGAGAGAGAGTGTGGGTGTCTTGTTTTGTACACGATCAACTGAACAGATTCGCTTCATTTACAAGCATGTGCACTTAAATGTGAGTGAAAGCTTCCCGAGACTTCATATAGATCAAATAATCAAGTTATAATTATGTCATTGTGTATTAGATCCACCAAGAGTCTGATTGTATTACTGTTTTTAGACGTGCATAACGGGAAGAATTGAAGATGAAGGCTTCACGAGTGCATTCGAATTTGTTTGTTTTTTTCATCGATGGATGGTGTGTTTGTTTTTTCAGAACGGTCTTGTCCTTAACCAGCCGGAGTTGTTCAAGCTCAAGTCCTGCATTCGGAGGAAAACGGACTCCATCGACAAGCGTTTCTGCTTTGATATTGAAGTGCTGGAGAGGTCTGTGATTGTTCGGATCGTACACGTGTTCCCAAAAATGTCTTGCCACTTACATGGACTGAAAACATATTAATTACCACCGCCTCCAGCATGTCGACATTTGTTTTCCATCACTAGTTAGATCAGGGTATTGGAGAAAACATAACAGATCAGCATGCTGCTGGTATAAATAATGACAGTTACCAAGTATACATTTTGACGTTAGAGGGTAACTTTGGTGTGTTTCAACCTGGACCCTATTTCTCCATGTTTTTGTGTCTAACTTGATTAAGAGGGACAACAATTTCTGATATTGGTCCAGTATTGAGGGCGAGAGAGCTGTAGATGGCACCGTCATTTACGTCCATTACATCCCCTCCTCCCACACACACACACACACACACACTCACAGACGTGCAGACAGACTCGCTTCGTGCAAACCTCTCACACTCATTATTCATATTTGTGAATAAATGATTTGCATTTTGAATAATGTAAAACTGCCGGCCGTTCGTACACCATTAAATGATATTTTCGTGCACCCCCCCCCCCCCCGCCAAAATGTAGCTTTTGAGGCTTCGTTGTCTAAAGTGTCAATCTTGTCATTCTACCCTTGTATTACAATCTGAGCCTCTCAGTGGCATAAACGAGCACTTTTAGTGGTTAACCTTACATGGACGCTGCGCAATTGCCCTCTCGGTTTGATTGGCAGCTGCCGGTGCAAAACAATGTTTGTTCCCATGAGTCACTTAGACACAAAACTTGGGAAAATATGGTTGAAACATACCAATGTGTTTGCATATAACTCTCTATCAAAGCAAAAGTCACCCCATGGAATCATGGGGTGACATGGGGTTACAACTAACCAATTTGAAGATCGAGGAAGTGCACGTGGGAATTTCTTGCTCTCATGCATTTTTTGTCCGATTGAACCCAATTGATATACAGGCAATTAAGCTAGATTATCATGGGAGTACTCAGCATTGCAAGAACCGTTCAGGTTTGATTAACATCTTCAAAGAGACCCTGTTTACCAGATGTTTTCAGCTCTGTTTGTCTCCTGCACGTCCCTCAAGTCCCCCCTCCCTCCCAGGCTCTTGTTTGTTGTGTGTCCACGACATCCATATTTACCCAGTCCGTCTTTTCTCTGTGTTCATGTCAATGTAGAAATGACATCTATCGTGGAACTCTTTTCAGGCCGCTTCAGTTTTTCTGTAAAGTCCGGTATGTGAACTGACCAGTGCTGCCCTCTCAGAGCAGTTGCATGTGCTGCATGTGTGCGCTGCTAACCGTGTCACCTGCTCAATCTCTAATCCAAACCCTTTGATGAAATACTGCCGTCTTCACAAAATCACTTGGTCAACATGGGCTTGAGAACACAGACATATTCTTAAATGATTTCCAGTTGCCTGCAATTACTCAAATAACACATTTGATTTACGTCATCCCGGGAATCAATCGATCATTTTGCCTCTCTTAAGAAGTTTGAAATCTCTTAGCCGTGTGGGAACATTCATACCTGATTTGTGTTTACCGGGGTAAACTTGGGGACTGGGATAAGGGTTTGGCCAAAGATCAAACACCTTGGAGAGAATTCGCCCGCTGATGAACAGTGGCCGGATTGATCCGAGTTATGAGAGCTTGGCATGAGCTCATTATCGGGACGCGTGCTCCAGAATATAGAGCTAGCTCATCCCCCGTGTGTTATTGTTGCACAGCGCCGGCAGGGCCAGCACTGCTCACCCTTGGCGTGGTGTTGCTGAGCATGGACAATAACTGCAGTTTATTTGCAGGACAACTCATTTATCATAAACGGGCGATGGTCCCAAGGTGCTTGTTCCAACCGCAAGGACGATGTGGGCCAAGCTCCAGTCGGCTTCAAGCTCATCCATTCATCCTCATTATAATAAACATGCTGGTACACCTATACAGCCCCGCCGCATTCTGGCAAGCCCTCTCACAAACTCCTCTTTAAAGGGTTGGTTCACACAAATGACTAAAAGGGGGTATTCAGCCATGCAAATGGTTTTATTTTATTTGCACAGAGTTACGCAAGTGAATAGAATTTAATCTGTGGTGCTCATGGCAATGAAAAAAAATGTAATTAAATAAATTCACCAGCAACGTGTCTCTCTAAATAGAGTATCCCAAGTACTCCACACACGGGGGTCGAGGTGTCGCTGTTGAATCTTTGAAATGTTTTCAATCTTGTGAGCATCAGAAATCAAATTCCCTCCTCTGTATTCAAGGTTGGACGCATTAATGTCCGAGCAAGATATCTCAAAACTTGGTTCAATTAAAGCAAAACTATCTGCATGGCGAGATGCCACTAGAGGTTAACGCTGAAAATTTGGTTAATGTTACCCATTAATCGCAAAACACATGCCACGTGACATGGCTCCATGCTAGTACTAACTATCACTACCGGGTGGGGGTTTGTTTTTGTTTGCCAGTGTCATCAGATAATGTTAGTGGTGCTGTGTATCAACTGCAGGTTTAATGCACAGTTTCAAGCTATGTATCACGCGAGTGAGGTGAGGAACAAATGTTAAGGTGTCTCTGCATGTTGGGTGCCCCCCCAAAAGAAAAAATCAAAACAAATCACTTTAATCTCAAGCACATGTAGCGTTTAACTGGGAGTGGAATGGGAAGCACCGAGCCAAGCGAGGGCACAGTTTGAAGTCAAGCATTTGCACATGAGCTATTTTAGTCGCACTAGTCCTTTTATAGTGGTCTCAGCCAATGTAAACAAGGTCTGTCCAGGGGCCCCCGAGGCAATGCGATCAGACTGAGAGCAGCTTTTCTCTGAAATCTTTCCAGGCATGGCGTTATGACACTGCAGGCACTCTCCGAGCCCAACAGAAGATTGTGGCTGGAGGCCATGGATGGCAAGGAGCCGGTGAGAAACTCTTGCCTGTTTGTCTTTGAAATATTCACTGTGAGGCCGGCTGGCACCCTCGTCTGGAGGGTTCAGCTCCTTTTTTTTTTGAGAAACCATGACCTCACTGTCCACTTGTGCTAATAATAGGACAGTCCGCTTCACAGGCCCTCTGGGAAAAACAGAATTCTGTTCTTTCTGGGAGTTTTTCTTTTTCAATTTTAACCCGACGTTCCTTAACATAATAATGATTTTGTGAACTTTCTCTAGATTTACAACCTGCCCGCCATACTAAGCAAAAAAGAAGAAAGTAAGTGTGTTTTTTTTTTTATATATA
>NW_022282102.1:0-7988 GCF_004355925.1 Anarrhichthys ocellatus
CGTGCACAGATCATACATATAAGTTCTTTTTTTAAATTGTATTTATATCATGTCGACTGTCTCTCTGAGCTTTCTGTTATTGTTATTATTGCTTTGTAAACTCTGTTTTTAAAGGCGCTACATCAACAGTTGTTATTGATGTCGGTGTGATGACGTCATTACTTCTCGTCATACAGTTTGTTGTTGGTCCTGAAACCACCAGACGACCAGCAGCTCACCTTAAACCTGTGTGATAAAGTCCTCTCTGTGTTCCAGGATGAAGATGAGGTGGACCAGGGCACGATGGTGAGAGCAGGAACCAAAGACTCTGGAACCATCCGGGCCGCCGGCTCGTTGGCCGGTTCTCTCAGCGGGACGGCTCGGACCATGATCTCACATGACGACGATGACGAGGACACGGGAACCATGAGGTCACAGCTGGGAACCATGGTCATCAACTCTGATGACGAGGACGAGGAAGAAGCTGGAACTATGAAAAGTAAGATTTGTGAATCCTGCGTAGAGATGAGGAACACAAACGTCATCGAGTCTGACAGAACCACCGGGAAGCGTTTAGCAGTTTACTGAAGTGAGAGGAAGAGGAACAGCTGATGAGGAACTGTTTTTAAATCTACGTCTCTTCATCTGTCGTTGTTTGAAAGCCAAAGTGTGACATGACAACGTGTCAGAGTTCTGCTTCTGAACCTGTGCGATAGCTGCTGAGCACAGATTGAAAGGTTCAGTGAGTTCAGGCCGATCTTCTTACATCAAAGAGTCTAACACATTAAAACGTTTGGTTCCTCTTTTGGATCCTCAGCTCGACTTTGTTCTTCATCCACTAGAGGGCGTAGTGTGACCGTCGCACTGACTGAGGCTCACTGTCTGTGTGTCTGTCTGTCTGTCTGTTTCTCTGTGTGTGTGTGTGTGTGTGTGTGTGTCTGTGTGTGTGTGTGTGTGTCTGTTTCTCTCTGTGTGTGTCTGTCTGTCTGTTTCTGTGTGTGTGTGTGTGTGTGTGTGTGTCTGTTTCTCTCTGTGTGTGTATGTGTGTCTGTGTGCTGACTTACAAAGCTGTGTCTGTTGTCACTTTTTTTTAAATGAAAACGTAGCACTTACCCTCCCGTTCCCCCTCAGATGAACACTGTTAGCTCTGGTAGCATCGTTATGCTTCACAAAAAACCACTAAAAACATGAGGCAAAAGGAGATTTAAAAACAGTTAAGAGCATTGATTGAAAGACTAAAAAGCAGTGTAAGAAATAAAATACAGTAATGTATTAATATCCTTGAATGTGGTTGAATCAAAGGCAGCAAACAGAAAAGTCTTCAGTCTTGATTTAAAGGAGCTGAGGGTCTCAGCAGACCTGCAGCTTTCTGGACTTTGTTCCAGATGTGTTTTGGCCCTAAACCATTCAGTGCTTTATAAACCAACAGCAGGACTTTAAAGTCAAGTCTTTGTTGGACAGGAATCCAGTGCAAAGACCTCAGAACTGGAGTGATGTGATCCACCCTCCTGGTCTTCGTGAGGACTCGAGCTGCAGCTTTCTGGCTGACTTTTTACATTCTGGCCCATCCAGTTGTTGATTCGTTCAGTGCAGTTACCCAGCCCCTTTTATGGGATTATAGTCCCCTGGTGATATAGTTATGTAGATTTGTGTGTCGTCTGCATAATTATGATAACACACTTTGTTGTTTTCCATAATCTGAGCTAGTGGAAGCATGTAGATGTTGAACAGAAGAGGCCCCAGTATTGAACCTTGGGGAACACCACATGTCATTTTAGTCATCTCTAATGTGTAATTAGCTACAGACACAAAGTATTCTCGGCCCTTCAAGTAGGATTCAAACCAGTTGAGTGATGTGCCAGAGAGTCCCACCCAGATGTTTAGTCTTTCTAGTAGTATGTCATGGTCGGCCGTGTCGAGTGCAGCACTGAGATCCAGTAATACTAAGACTGAACTTCTGCCACTGTCTGTGTTTAAGTGGATGTCGTTGAAAACCTGAACAAGAGCAGTTTCAGTGCTGTGGTGCTGTCGAAAGCCTGACTGGAAGACATCAAAACAGTTATGTTGAGAGCTGTTTGGAGTCGATCCAAAATCCTCCCAATCTCATTTTACACCTTTTTAAATGTATTTGAGGATCCGACTTAAACCAGCGAGTCCTTCGCCTTGTTGTTGTTGTTGTTTATGGAGGGATTGGTGGAGCTGCCTGGACTCTTTGTTGCAGTGTGGGAGTCGTTAGCGTTGGACTCTGTTTCATGTGTTTGTGTTTGTACACTAAAGAATCACGCTGAGTTTAGATGAGTTCATGTTTGTTCCTCTGTGACGTTTAGTCTAATGTGACGATATTAAACCTCCTACACAACATCCACAGAGCTTTATGTTCATGAGCCAATGGAGACGGCAGCTTCAGCTGATAGCAGCTTCTGGATGGTGAGTGGGGTCATTTTCCCAACATGCATTGCCCTCCCTAACACAGCCTGGATCAGGTTTACTGAATAAACAAACATATTGAGAGAAAAGAGAGAAATGTATAAAGGAAAGAGCAGAAGGAAGATTGAACACATGAATATGAAATGCATTCATTTTCCTCCACACACACACTACTGTCTCATATACACACACCCACACACACACTAATGTCTCTGACACACACACACACACACAGTCTGACGTCCTAGTATTGAGTTAGTATGGATCTCCACTGCTGGCAGTTCAAACAGCATTAACACAAGAACATTCAGACTTTATAATCACATTAGTATCGTGTGTGTGTGTGTGTGTGTGTGTGTCTGTGTCTGTGTCTGTGTGTGTCATGCTAATGACCACAGTCTGATGCTAAAGGGTCCTTGAGGATCCTGATCACATATTGATCCTCACTAATGGAGCTGAATAATAAAAAGCCTTTTAATTCGTCGTGATCAGACTCTGAGTTTCTCTCACTGAGGTTTATGTTGGTGAGTTATGAGATCACAGCAAACCCTCTGAACATCAGGCAGTTTTGGGACGTTTTTTTGTCTCATGTCACATTTTACGTTCGTTTTTTAACTTCAAAATGAAAGTCCTGCTCCTCTATAGAAACAGAACCATCACTACTAGAAGTAGAGAGAAGTAGAACATGTCTTTAGAGCAGCATAACAGTCAGAATGACATCAATCATTACAAAGACAACGGAGTCTATACGTCCAACATGTTTACAAGTGTCCACAAGAGTTACCAATGTTGGTACGGAGGTTCACTTCAGTTACATGATGATGCCTTCAGGCTCTGCTCAGTGAACATGAGTACTGGCTGAAGGTACATTATAACGTTATCATGATGTGTTCACATGTAAAATGTAGTTTAGGTGATGAACTTGAATAAATCCAGTAGTTTGAAGGAGATGTTTTCACGTTAATATAAAATAGATATTAGAGATGAATTATGATGTTTAACTTCTAACACGAGCTCTAAGCTCATTATTATAGATTTGTTTATCATTAAATTAGAAGCTTTTATTTCCTAATCATTTGAATGGTGTGTTTTTATTTAAATCACTCCTATATACAGATGACTTCAAGTAAAAGGAAATAGTTGGTGATAGTAATAATGAATATATTAGTTCATCTATTCAAACTATTCTGGTTAATAATCGTGAAACCGTGATAATTACTCGTGATATAAATCGTTCATATCATGACATACCCGGCAATACCGTAGACTTAAATATCGTTATATTACATCGTGAATTTAAGGCCTCCAACCATCAACCATCTCCTACATGTTGAACATCACCTTGTTTATTTTCTTGTTCAGTCCTGCAGAAGATGGTCTACCTGGTCTCCTCAGGTCCAGCCTTCTAGAAGGTTTCCTACTAGTCTAGTTTGACACTGAGCTGGATTTAAAACCTCTGATTTGTAAAGTTTCTTCAGATTGTCTCGTGTCTGATGGAGACCTCGTGTCTCTGACGGGGGTCTCGTGCCTGTGACGGGGGTCTCGTGCCTGTGACGGGGGTCTCGTGTCTCTGACGGGGGTCTCGTGTCTTTGCTGAGTCAGCGGTTTTTGAATCTCTTTGAATCTCTTTTGAGTCTCTTAATTACAGTATGATGCTGTTTTAGAATATCACTTCAGACATTAGTAGCAGCTCAGTTTATGTTCTATTTATAGTGTTTTATGTGTCTGCAGACACAGGCACATAAAACAAAAGACAAAGCGTAGATGCACTTATGACTCTGAGTCCACTAGTAGTCTGAGATGTGTTCACATGGAAGCATTACGTTCTAAATGTACTTTTCCATCTCTGAGCCGTAACAATGTTCTCTCATCTTTAAATGCTTTGCTGGGAACGTCACAAGTACAGTGACTCAGTTTCAATGTACACAGTAGTGGATTCAGCTCTTTGTTCTCTGTACGGTATTAAAGATTCATTTAGTCCTCTCTCTAGTCCACTCTCTTTAAGTTCAAACTGTGGAAACCTTTCACGCTGCTGGTTTACAGGCTGTGTGACAGAATAAAGTTACTAATCCCACTGAGGCCTCAAGCTAACCAGCAGCTTCTCTGGGTGAGCATCATTACACGGCGTTAAATCATCAATAAATACAAATAAAAAACAAGCGCCGGTTTACTTGAGACGTCTTAGTTTCAGGAACTCTATCTTCTCATTTTCATCCTTTTATTCTGTTTTATGGAAGGTAAGCAAGTCCACTGACAACCGATCTGATTGGTCAGAAACGAATGGGCTTGTCAGTGGGCGACCAACAGGTTTATTACTGTTTGTTATTTATTGTTTGTGTTGTTGGCATCAGGCCGTCAGCCTCTCATTGTGAGTGCTGATGCACTTTAATATTACAATGAATCGTGTACTTTGTTGACGTTGCTTCCAGTAAAAAAGACTCGTCATTTCCTCTCAATCTACTGCCAGAAATGTGGACAAAAAGTCCCTAAATGACAGTAAATCAGAAGAACGGGCTCAGAATACGCAAAGTTTAAATCAACTTTGTGACTTTCTGAAGCATCGTTGGGCTCCTCGTGTCCATCTCTTCTGATGCAGCAAGTTTTCCTCTTGAAGATGTTTGACATTCAGACATTTATGATTCTAATCACCACAGATCTGAATGTAAACACGCAGACATATACAAACACCAGATACCAGAATCAAAGAGATGATTGATCTTTATGAGTCAGAGCTTCTTCTTCATCTGAAAATGTTGGAAAAACCTGCAGCTGGTTTCCTTCAACGATGACTTTTCAGAGCTCCGTCCAGTGTGGAGGAGAATAAACATTCATTCTGTTACAGCGATGAGATGTTTGCTTCCTGTTATCGTGGTGTTTGTGTCTAGTTTGGTTTTCCAGCTCCTCACAAAAAGTCCGTTACAAACACGACCCAGAGGCTGTGTTGGGAATAACAGCCTCAAAAAGGGGGCACCAATATGTTGGGAACGTAAAGGAGACCCGGCGTCTATACGTGCCGGTAGCCGTTTAGCACGTAGCTACATTAGCTCAAAGCTGTGTGTGTGTGTGTGTGTGTGTGTGTGTGTGTGTGTGTGTGTGTGTATGTGTATATTAGTAAAAGAGAAGGGAAAGGAACAAAATGAAATAAAACAAAAGATTAAGATCCTCCGCGCCGGAGTTCGGTAAACTGTTCTCCCAGCCAGAGGAGCAAGAACCGGGCTCTTTGTCACAGACGCGGTTCCAACCTCTGACCTGAGACGCAGTCCCCGACCTCACTGCGGCTGTCTCGACACGAATCACAGTAGCATGGAATACACGCTACTTCTACACAACACTAGCAATTTCAGGGATCGCCAGTGTCGGTGATCATAAAGCATACACCACGTTATAAAAATGAACAGTACTTTAAGCACACGAACAAAATAAATTTATATTTATATAAAATAAACACAAATGAACTCTCTCTAACTCTGCCCAGAATCCATTTCGCCTTACGGTACGATGCGATCGTGGTGATTGAGGGGGGTTCTTCTGAGGGGTTCTTCTGAGCTTCCGTGGGCTCGGGCAGCGCGGCTGCGGGCTGCGGGCTGCGTTCTCTCGGTAGGAGAGAATCGCTGTCGTCTGGATCAGGGATTTTCGCGTCCTTATGGCCGGAGCAAACGAGGCGCTTGGTGGAGAGTGGAAGTTCTCTCTCTCTCTGAAGAAGTCTTGCTTCTTCACTTCTGCAGGAATAAAAAGGGTTCGCTTCGTGGATACGAACAAAGATAAAATAGACAGTTTGGTGAATTCTGCCAGCGAATATAAACTGTTAGACCTAGGATTTGATTAAAAAGAAGAACAACGTTGCATGTGTGCCTCCTGCTACCCCGGAGGGATCGATGGAAAAAGCATTGAGGTGGGGGTTGCATGTAGTTTTGTAGAACGGTGGCTGAACCACAGGGGTCCTGGGGTGTCTTGGCTCTCGGCCAATTAGATTGCAGCGCTGCTTTCAGGTACCTTTCAGGAATGCATAGTTTTGGGGGAGCAAGATCGTCTTATCGGAGGTCCCGCCTCGGTATCCCTGCTCTCATCCAATGAGAGCAGTGTGGCATTTCGGGGAGGAAACTCGCACCCTAATGTGAATTTCTTCAAAGTTGGGGGTTTGGTGCTCAAACTACAATCAGGATGAAACCTTTGCTTGCAAAAGCCAAGGCCTGACTCTCTCTCTCTTTGTTCCACAGCACATGTCGAAGCCATATAGTCAGATTAGTCACCGTGTAGCCCCGCCCCCTAAAGCATACCCTGCTTTATGGTCTATTAGAGACCTGTCAATCACGGTGTAGCTCCGCCCCCTAAAGCATACCCTGCTTTATGGTCTATTAGAGACCTGTCAATCACTGTGTAGCTCCGCCCCCTAAAGCATACCCTGTTTTATGGTCTATTAGAGACCTGTCAATCACTGTGTAGCTCGGCCCCCTAAAGCATACCCTGCTTTATGGTCTATTAGAGACCTGTCAATCACTGTGTAGCCACGCCCCCTAAAGCATACCCTGCTTTATGGTCTATTAGAGACCTGTCAATCACTGTGTAGCTCTGCCCCCTAAAGCATACCCTGCTTTATGGTCTATTAGAGACCTGTCAATCACTGTGTAGCTCCGCCCCCTAAAGCATACCCTGCTTTATGGTCTATTAGAGACCTGTCAATCACTGTGTAGCTCCGCCCCCTAAAGCATACCCTGCTTTACGGTCTATTAGAGACCTGTCAATCACTGTGTAGCTCCGCCCCTAAAGCATACCCTGCTTTATGGTCTATTAGAGACCTGTTAGTCACCGTGTAGCCCCGCCCCCTAAAGCATCCCCTGCTTTATGGTCTGTGTGTCTCTAAATGGACCATAATGTACTAAATGAACATCATGCTGTATTGAAGAGGACTTGAAACTAGAGATTGAGACCATAAACTCATGTTTACAATGTTTACTGAGGTGATAAATCAAGAGAGAAGTAGAGTCATTTTCTCATAGACTTCTATACAACCAGACATGTTTTTGCACCCAGAGGAAAAGGACCGGTGACCCCTAGTGGATTGGAGGCGTCATCACATCAGTGTAAAACCCTTAGAGGAGACTTTATGTCACGTTTAGTCCGACTTTAGATGGAATG
The DNA here is from genome assembly GCF_004355925.1 of Anarrhichthys ocellatus. NCBI lineage: Eukaryota > Metazoa > Chordata > Actinopteri > Perciformes > Anarhichadidae > Anarrhichthys > Anarrhichthys ocellatus. The sequence goes on from NW_022282102.1 coordinate 7,543, forward strand.
AATTTACATACAAGGACGCGTCATTACATGTAAATGTTATGCAGCATTTATGTCTCTGTCTGACGTCTCTGTTCTGATCATTCATTAGTTATGATTATTATTGAAAGCTGATGGGTCAACTAGCTGGTTCTCAGGGCTCCAGAGGCAGCATTGTTTCTTCTCTTTTAAAGAATATACGTATTTTGGGGTTCTCTAAAGTACGTCTTGTCACCACCTTGCCTGCCAGTAGATAACACTTAGTCTTGGAGATAAAAAATAACTAAAAAATCAATAATACATTTTTTTAATAATCCAACCTTTTTTCTTTCTTTTTACCCGGAGATAACGGCACAGCATTCAGAAACACAATACTTTAACACCACATGGTTATGGGACAGTATGTATCTCTTGATATCTACAGATTTATTTATTATAAATAATTCCTTGTGGATCAGGCCGACACCCCC
>NW_022282102.1:8088-8635 GCF_004355925.1 Anarrhichthys ocellatus
CCCCCCCCAAGTTTAATGGTAGTAAACCACCTCCTGGTTCTGATCTCTTATCTCACCTGAACCTCTGAACTCATCCACATATTATAGCGTTCATGTTTCGTTGAGCAGCAAAGTGGAACTACAATCTGCATGTTGTTGTACAATGACGATAAAACAAAGCTGAGAAGATGTTTCTGTACATGTAAATAATCTTTATTACATAATAACTTAAGGGACCATAAAAGAACGTGTTTGCATGTAGACTCAGTGAGATCCTCTGTGGCCTCACAGCAGCTTATTAAAGCCATCAATCAAACACGGAGACTCTAAAGAGCTCCACACACTCATCCTCTGTAGCTTTACTAGGGTTGTATACATTTACACACACACACTGTTTACCCTCCTACTCTACCTGCAGCGTTTCACTTTATTCTTTATTTCTATCGATCTATCGATCATCTATCGATCGTCTATCTTGATCATCTATCGATCTATCGATCGTCTATCTTGATCATCCATCGATCTATCGATCGTCTATCTTGATCATCCATCGATCTATCGATCGTCT
>NW_022282103.1:0-8566 GCF_004355925.1 Anarrhichthys ocellatus
GTGTGTGTGTGTGTGTGTGTGTGTGTGTGTGTGTGTGTGTGTGTGTTCCTGCAATGTGCATATGTGTGTGTCTGTCTAGTGAATACAATAATGCAGCCTTTTTCGTCTATACCACAGTGCAGTAAAACCATTAAATGTCTGACAGAAGTGCTGGCTGAAGATTAGAGTGGCTCTAAATCTGATCCAGGCATTATGAATCCACTGTGCTCTGCAAAACTATGTGTCATTTTCCACATCCATGAATGTAGAATCGCATACAACCAGGAACCTGTTGTGTTACTTTCTTAATTAACTCTCTGTTGGACTGAATTATTATTTCTTAAAAGGACTCTTTTTTGGACTTTTATATTATATACTTTGCTCTAGTTGATATATCTTTATATAATATATTTTACTTAATATTTATTCCATAATAAACTATACTATTGTAGTATCATTATTACCTTTATTTTGTATTAAACTGTACCATATTACATTTGATATTCTGTTATACTGCTGCACTGTACTATATTATGTTATTTCAGCAATGATAATAATATGATAATATAGTATATTACCAATACTACCTTCATTACATTGCACCTCATACTATACTATACTGTATGATAAAATACTATACAATGTTAATATGTTGTACTTTATTATATTTCTATTTTATATACGTAATTACAGTATACATTCTGGTAAAGATGCTCTACTTATATCCGAGGCTCGCTGCTATTAATCACTGTGAGATGTGTCACTTTGTCTTGTAACTTAACTTGTCAGCTACCTTCACACTTTGTCTTTAATTGCTCATGTATAGTTCATTCTTTTTTTTAACTGAAAGTTATTAATGGAATAAGCAAAAACAAATCAGCCAAGACTAGGGATGCTAATTTTGAATTTTCTTTCAGATTTTTTTTTTTTTTTTTTTCTACAGCTGACCCTCGTTAACCGATCATTAATCGTTCTCCAACCAGATGAGTGCCTTTCATGCAGGGTGCTGTGGTTGAAGAGCCTAACAAGCCACCCAACCAATGCACAAGCAGTTTACATCCATCATTTATTGCCAGCTGCAGTGTATGTGCACAACAGGCAACTGAGCCCCAGTTCCCCCGTCCGGTAGAGTTAACAGACACGATGTTGCACGTGCAGCCACTTCCTCAGCAAGTCTTCCATGCATCAATTAGGATAGCTGCGAGGTTGTTAGCTGTGTGTCTGCCTATACTCTGTCAGGGAGTGTCGAGAGTATAAAGTCAGCAGTAACGTTACAGCTGTGAACGTAGCAGTGCACAGTGTGTATGCATCTACTTTGACCCAAGCCAGGTTCCTGTGTCCTGCCAGCCACCTGCTGATTAAAGTGAAGGGGGTTAGCCGATGTTAGCAACAGCTCAAGCTACTTAAGGTGGGCTTACCTTTAAGCCGCTCCTTTGAGTTTTGTTCAGCTGTTTTGTATTTCTAATATTTCTGTTCAACTGATTGCATAAATCGGTCAAAATTCTTATTGTTGGTTTATGATTAAGCAGTTATTTATTAACATCTATAGCCACGACCTTCCCCTTGAGGAGATGGTATATAAAATCTCAAAAATAAAGTAGAGAAGTACTTTAAGTACATTATATTCTTTTAGAAATATGTATTATTTTAACAACTTGTTAGGCCTCCGAAGGATGACTCCCACTGAAAACGTGTTGCAATGTAATTTCCTGCCATGAAATGAGACTGTTTGATGAACACACTCATGCAATCATTTGCAACACAACAGAAGCTCCATTTAATGTGTTTCTGCATTACACTACGGTATGATTAAATAATAACTCAAGTGTTACAAAACCACTTGAGACGGGGATTCCTTACAGCCTGAATAAGAAAAGGAGTGGCTGTGTGCTAATGGTTGAGCTGCACGGTCTATACATCCCGCCTGGCGATCTTCTGTTGGCGATCAAATGTTTGAGAGATGATTGATCTCAAGTTCACTCCAACAGCTAAGCCGGGAGGGAGGGAGAGAAAGCAATGCAAAAGATCGAGCGGAAAGACAGTGAAAGTGAGAATGCAATTGGGGAGGAGAGAGAGAGACAGAGAGAGAGAGAGAGACGGAGAGATAAGCAGCATGTGTGAGCCTCTAACCACCAGCTGACACTCTTCATCTGTTGTGTTGTGTCTGCACGCCTGTTCCACCATCGGAGCACTGTGGGTTTGTCTGAGTACATCAAAACAGCCATGGAAACGGAGAGTGAGAGAAAGACAGACGGAGGAAGAAATAGCGCTTTCTTAGAGAGACTTCAGCATCAGCTTTCTGTCTCGCTTTCTCTGCCTTTCATTTCTCTCTGTGTAATATCATTTCCCCACTCTGTCCTGCTTTTATCCACCCCACCCCACCCCCTCCCCCGTTTCCCTCTCTGTCTCTCTCTTAGCGTCTTCTCTCAGAAGCAGAGGTGGGAGTTGGGAGCAAAAGGCAGGAGACAGACAAGATAAAAGCCGTTTCCTGATTCTTCAGCTCTCAGCTTCTCTGCTGTCAGGCAAGAAGACAGCTAGTCAAGACAGAGAATTTCCTGCTCGATGTCTCCCTGCACAGCTGCTGTCGCTAACAGGCAGACAGGCAGAGAGAAAAGAGGTGGAGAAAGACAGGGACGGATGCAGAGGCAGAACGACTGGTAAGTGGAGATGTAGACAGGTAGAGAACGAGGCAGACAGAAGATGATCCTGCAGACCTTCACTCTGACCGCTTTGGAAGAATGCGGAGAAGTCTGTGTTTCATGTATAAAGAGAAAAATCATCAGAACATCTGCTGGGTGGAAAAATATATTTTAAACTGTTGCCAAAGTCACTAACGATCCCGCGGATAGGAAAACAAGTGATGCATGTATTGATGGTGGAAGGGATCTGGACATGCATTAAAGGATACTACTATTAAAGAGAATGTGTACAGCACACACACACAAATTCAGACACTCACTATATTTCCTGGATATTATCATGGTAGCTAACAGTTTGACAGTAATGCCTCCTGTAATTGATGGAGAGAGTATTTGTGTCTTTCTGTCTGTGATGGCTGATCATATGGTGTTTACACACAAAAGCATGCACACATATTCTCTCTCACACACACACACACACACACACACACACACACACATTTCTATTCTGACACTGTCTTTTGAAGCCCTGCCCTCAAGCTTGTTGTCTTGCAATTTGTTTTATCTGTGGGGAAAGAGTCTCCAAATCTCCAAACAGATATACAGTAGATGAAATGGAAACATGAAATGTTCACAAGCGTACAGAGCAGAGTGGTGGTCTGATGAAGGTCTGGATGTAATGCCACACAGTTAACTTTAATATCAACACATATCACTGGTAACAGAGTAGTGTAAGTAGTGCTTCAATTTCCTGTGACTTCTGTTGCTTTATGAAAATCATGTTTTGAAAATTGCTAGACATCTTTGGGTTTCCACTGCATTCTGTTTAAGGAAAGAGACTCACCATATTATGGTCCTGCCAGAGGTCCATGCCCTCAATCAAGCAGTGCCAACATTTTCTACCCGTATGTGTGGTCGCAGAAGCAACATTGAAGGAGTCACATTTTTAAAGTTGCATTTATCTGTTTTCAGAGCAGTAACAAACTTTATATTGACTGTAAATACAAATTTGGCAGTTCCTGCTTCACAATTAACCTTCCTCCAGCGAGCCATTAGAAAGCTTTTGTTGTGAAGCAGCTGCAGGAAGCGTTGACTTAGCCACTGGGGTTAAAGACGGCTTGTTCCAACAAATGTGTATAGGTGCCAACATTTTTCTGTACATTTCTGATAGCGCATCTGTTTTAAAAACATCGAGCTATGACTGAGTCAAGAGGTGGAGGCAACCGGTATTATTGAATTTAGGAGGATTACTTTCATGCTCAACACCCTACCTGTCGTATGTAAACATGATCTGAGTCACATGACAGTGGCAGGCTGCAATTAACGAAAATTCAACACGTTTCACATTTATAGCATTTTACAACACATCCTTTTCCGCTTCTCTCTCAGCACTTTCCCTGACGTGAGCATGTATTTTAGCACTCTGCTTGATGAGTACACACCTGAGTACACATGTGCGTGCTCAGGTGTGTACCCTCTGTCACACACAAACAAACACACTCCTGCCCACAAACACCCAGTCTCCCGCTTTTGGTTGCAGATGCAAAAAGCACATCAGTCACGCTGTTCAGTTCAATCGTACATGTTCCACTTTAATTATTCAATAACAATTTCTCAGTTTGGTCATGTGTAGTGACACTGATGGTGTTCCTAAAGCAATGCGAAAAAACGACAAGCCTACTAAGTGATTTATCTTGTCATCATGCCTGTGTTGAGACACTTCACATTACAACACTGCACATGCTATTATCATAACACATGTCGGCACATCTTCTACCTGATGGAATTTAAAATGGAGTTGGTGCCACCTTGAATGATGCCAAATAGTCAAACCAACCAGTGTGAAACCTGTGTGTGCATGCCAGCTGTGGTGACAGAAGTCAGTGTTACATAGTGAGATTACCAGCTTAGGCTGATTGCCAGTATTACTCATGCTTTAACCTTTTTACATTTTTCCATGTCGCTCAACAGTCTGGCTCCTCTCTTCATGAAATTTAGAATGCATTTTGACTTTCTGCTCTGTAATAGCTCACTGCAACTCCGTAAACACAACCGTGGTGTTTCATAGCTGCCACTGTTGATTTCACTGCAAATAAGAGGCAAGTTATTTTGTCACTGCCCCAAACATCAGAAACTGGGAGGACCAAGAAATGTCTTTTCTCAACTTGCCTTATCCTAAACTTCCTATCAGACAGGACGGCCAGATGTGTCCCATGAGAGTACAACTTGCCCTTCTTTCATGATATAATTCTCTTGACACCAATGTTTTTTTTTGGGGGGGCGGTTTCTGACACTGTCTGAGCTGCAGAAACATACAGGAAAAGCACTGTCCTATCAGACACTGTTGTCTCTCTCAAAGGAGCGAATATCATTCTCTCGTTCTTTTTTCCCCACATCAACATCATTTTTGTCATCCCCTCTCTTGTGTCTGTCTTTTATATTGTGATCCTCTGAATGTGGACTGTCCCTCTCTGTTTCTCTACTCTCTGCCTGCGGGATGTAGACTGAGACGTGTGTGTGTGTGTGTGTGTGTGTGTGTGTACCCCCTCCAACCCCATAGGGGCTTGTATACGAGGCTGGCCCTTTATGCCTGCCATTGTTATGCCGGCTTTGTGCCTTTGAGCAGCTGTGTGTTTATGCCCATGAATGTGTGTATGTGTATTATACATGCAGGTCTAAGTGTGTGAGCATGTGTGCCATATGTGCGTTTTGCATACCGTATGTGTATACGTGTTTATTGTGTGTATGCGAGTGTGTGTGCAACTCTTTTCTGCCAAGACCCGACTCCTCTCTGTGTCCGTCCATTGTGTCCAGTGTTGTGCTCAGAGGCTCTGGGCATTCGGCCGCTATAGAGGACAATGCAGAAATGACAATAGTCGGACAATAGATGGAATACTCTGTGGAGCGGTGGGATGAGGCACCTATCATGTACTTACAGCACCAGGAGTTTGAGTGCACATCAGAAACAATCTCTTCAACCATTTGCCATTCTCTATTGTGTACAAGATGTAATGTCCTAATCATGGCATGTAATAATACCTAATTCATTTTGAGGTATATTGCGGCAATTAAAAAGCATCAGGTTCAAATTTGACCGGCAGCCAACGGTGTAAGATGTGTGTGTGTGTGTGTTGATCATGCAATGCACCCCCCCCCCTCCTCCAATGACCTCCTTTGTCCAGCAGAAGCCAAATGGCAGCTTGACATCCTGTATCTAAAATCTATTAGTCATTCCTTCTTCATCGCTCCATCCATCTCTGTCTCAATAAGCTATCAGTGGTTTTGGTTCTGATCCAGATCAATCCTGTTCTGACACTGACCTGAATCATTCATCTCTCCCCACTGGCTCTCTCTATCTTGCTGCCTCTCTAACAGTAGGAGTGTGTAGCCAGCTGCCAGCTAGCATCAGTCATGTTGTCAGGGTCTGGCTCTGGGGCTGCTGTTGGCTTTGAGGGCAAGTTCTGCCATGAGTTTCTCTTCGAGTCTATCGCTAAACAGCCTTGATGCACTGACGGCATTTAATGGTGATGGCCTTGTCTCATGGCTTTGGAGAAGAATTTGGGGCTTTGCTAGCAAAACCTGGGGACTATTATGAATAAGGACTATATGCTTAATATAAAGTAGTTTCAAAGAAAAAAGTTTGTGATTTTCAACATGTAAGTAGACTGCCCTCTTAATATTCTGTTTAGTTACGACACCTTTGTCATTTTGAAGAAAGAGCCGCGAGAGCCTGCCTAAAACGAGCCTAGTTAGCTAAGTGTGGACTGCTAACCCAAACAAGTTTAGCATGCAGCTACAAAGCAACAAAACCAGGAATTCTCCGGACTAACTGGACTCTGCAAGGACAACAAAAGACTGAAGCGACTGGTTTCCTTCAATCTGCAAAGACTGCATTTGACTGTTCCCTGTCTGGTTCACCATCCATAACTGACGGAATCGATGTCAGCTAAGCTAAAAAGCAGCACGCTAAGTAGCTCTCTCTCTCTTTCCATGGACTGTTTAAATATTGTGGGCATTAGCATAGTGTAACAGTACACGGCTGTTTAACTTTGCCATTGTACATGTATTGATTTGATGAATGCATTCACTGAGCTTTATCGTTGTGATATATAGATGCAGGCAGGATATTTGGGTAGCTGGCTTCGCCACAGTTGATGTGTTAGTCATACTTAACACAGGGGATGCTAAAAGCTAAAGATTGTGTTTTTAATGATCTCAAGTGGTTTAAGTTCTCACCTTGTTGCAGCAATACAATGTGTTGTTATAGGCATAACAAAGAAGACATTTGACATTAATTGTAGTACTTTTTTTAATTGCAGTACATTTCAGTCTTTTGTGACTGAAGTGGTTGGTTGAGCTCCCTCACTGCAGAAAATGCAGTTTTTGCTGATGTCGTCGGTATGGAAATGCACAGCATGAACAGCTGTTTCGGGTTCATAGAGGCACAGACAGTGAATTCTCACTGAAAAGGCTGTGCTTCATCCTATTGTCTGGCTCGTATATTATTTTGAGACGTCTGTGGTTGTAACATAATGCTCAATATAATGTAGAATCACACAAGTTCATTGTCTTATAGTATTGTCTCTGCATCAATACTATGCGTCTGCCAAACAGCTGTCAAACTCTCCAGATTCAGTGCCAGACCAAAAACGCTTCTCTTTCAACTTGTGAGCACAATGATTAGCTAAATACCGAAACTATCATCATGTTCTCCACCACAAAGATCTAAGTCACATACAATCAAAATGAGATTGTGAGTGTAAAAGCAGCTGCATTGTGTAGGTAGTATATTCTTAATTTCTGTCTTTGCTGTGTAGTTAATCTCTCCCTCTCTCTCTCTCTCCTCTCCTGCAGCAAATGCCATTTACCTGATTTCAACTCTCTAGGGACTCCAGAAAAGACTTTTACAAAATTAAGAAAATATTCACTCCCCTACACTCCTGTTGTCCTTCTCTTTGTTGCCCTCTCCACCTCTCTCGAAAGCACCACCTTTTCACTTTTCATTTCCCCTCCTTCCCTTCCTGCTTCTCTGAGATCAAATACAATCTATCTACCCGACATGACAAGCAGTTTACAGCTCTTGCAGGCCTTCAAGATTATAAAATGCAAAACTAGTCTGCTTTTTTAGATGTATTTTCCACCAAAGCCCACAGAGTCTCCTCCAGATTTAATTGGCCCTATAAATAAATCATTCTGCTGCAAAAGTTGTTTAGAAGGAGAGAAATAGAGGGGAACACACACAGAGAGACAGAGACAGAAAGAGGGATGCAGATATAGAAAGACAGACAAAGAGTGAGGGTGTGATTTACCACAGTAGAGATGAAATGAATGTAATTCTCCAAGTCTTGCCTGAGAAGTGTGCAGACAACTGACTCAGGATGCAGACAGAAAGTGATGGCTTCATCAGAGCAGCTGAGAGACGGAGGGGTGTGTATGCATGACAGACAGAGGATCTGCATGTGCCTCACAAGGAGACGGAGGTGACAGAGAAAAACAGATGCGGAGTGAGGAAAAGACCAACTTGCAGAAAAAGAGAAGAAGCCAGATGGAGGAGAAGCAAGATGTTTATCATCAAAGATTATCATTTTTGACACCTGTAACTTATGATACTGTTAAGAAAATATTCTTTTAAATTACACCTCTTACGCCCTGTTCAAACATACGGACTCACATCTGTCATCTACTCAACTGTGTAAAAGTACTTGGTAAATAGACTCCTTAATAAATATATATATGGGTACGGAAAGTATTCAGACCCCTTTACATTTTTCACTCTTTGTTTCATTGCAGCCATTTACTAAAATCAATAAAGTTCATTTTATTTCTCATTAATGTACACTCAGCACCCCATCTTGACAGAAAAAAACAGAAATGTAGAAATTTTTGCAAATTTATTAAAAAAGAAAAACTGAAATATCACATGGTCATAAGTATTCAGACCCTTTGCT
>NW_022282104.1:0-3115 GCF_004355925.1 Anarrhichthys ocellatus
CGGATCAATAACCGGATCAACAACGTGATCACTAACCTGATCAATAACCGGATCAACAACGTGATCAATAACCGGATCAATAACCCGATCATTAACCCGATCAATAACCCGATCAATAACCCGATCACTAACCCGATCACTAACCGGATCAATAACCGGATCAATAACCCGATCATTAACCCGATCATTAACCCGATCAATAACCCGATCAATAACCCGATCACTATCCCGATCATTAACCCGATCACTAACCCGATCAATAACCCGATCAATAACCTCTATTCTCACTAAGCTATCCTCGAGCTGCATAGATGATGACATTTCTTTTTTTTGTGCTTTGATGACATCAGAGAGATCAATAATCAATCACCATGTCGGACTGTTGATGTGTGTTTGTGTTCAGAGCTGTGAGGACTCTGATTGGATGGAACCGACTAGGGGGAGGGGCTCTGTTTTAAAGACACATCGACCTCATTACTATATTCATAATAATCCTGCTACACGGTTCATGAACTCATAATCCACTCACAATATGATGTTTACATGAACCACATCTAGTACAGAGTATATATTCATATATATGAGAATGATATAAACCTGCTCCTTTAAGACAGAAACAGATTATTATTATTAACATGAACACTTTATTAATGTGTGAATATGAGTTTACATCACAAACTATAGAACACAAATATGAACATGACAACAGTCATAATTAATAAGTGTAACAATAAGAGTAAATATAGAAACAGTGTGTGTGTGTGTGTGTGTGTATCGGTCTGCTTTCTGTTAGCAGCCTTGCTGTGACAGATGGGGGGGGGGGTCCAAAGATCTCTTTCATTGACAAAGTGACGCCCCCCTCCCCCTCATTTGTTTCCTCCCCTGGTCTCCCTCGAGGACCGGAGGAATGACTCCCTCTGTTCAGGGATGGGGGGCCCAGTCTGGTCTGGTATGGGGTGGGGAGGGGGGGACAGATGTTGTCTGGACGACAAAACCGTCTCCGATCTGGTGCTTCTGTGATCAGCTGTTAAACAGCGTGCACGTGAGCACGCCCAGCCTGATGTGGGGTCCTTAAGGGGACTATCAGGGGGGTCCACGGGGCTCTGAAAGGGTTTAAGGGGTTCCAGGGTTTCTTTGGTGGGTTCTAAGTTCTTGAAGGGGTTCCAGGAACACATATCACAGGAATATCACAAAGCCCGCTGTTGGGGATTTACCCTCGGGCAAAAAGCCCACAGTATAATCTGACTCCAAAAGACTACACCTTCAGAAGGACCCCGCGCAGATCGTTTGATTGGAATTACATTCGAAATGAACAGAAGACGGTAGATGATCTATAAGTATTAACAATTTATTAAGTCAAGCATCAAAGCATAAAAAACATAGATCTATGGTTTCACAAAACACAAGAATTGATAAAGTATCCCTAGCAACAGAAAGCCAGGGCTCGGTCCACGCATCTCTCCCCGGTGTTTTGTGAGCCCCGCCTAATCCTTTCCCTGTTTCTTTATTCATTCTCATGAGGAGTTGACCTTGTCCTGCACAGGGACGAGTTATTTTCACACACGCCAGGGTTGGGGCCGCTGTGTCTGTGGGAGTCCAGTCGTTCTCAGGGATAGCGAAGAAGCTGTTCCTGCTTTCCACCTGTTGTTGCTACATATCTCACGGACTAACCCGCTTCACAACACATCTAGTTACGAGTTTAAGCTAAACCACCTGTGTGTCAGAGCTTCTTCTTTGTACGGGAAGCGCGTGCGTGCCTCACCCGGAGATTCAAACCTTTGCTCGATGACACACGCAACACTATTGCAAATGAGCACACACACAATACTTATACGTTTAATGCCTGTAAATACCGTTAGCATATTTCTACATCGTTAATGATATGGATCTATATGTGTGTGTGAGAAGAGTTCCCATGGCTTTGCATCTCATGTGTTGCCCTCTGATCTCAGTAACATATGCACACATACACACAGGCATCTGGCAGACCGTGTGTGTGTGTGTGTGTGACCCCTGACCGTCATGTCTGGAACGCACAAAGGCTGTTAAAAATGCCGGTGAGGTCACACACACTCTGAGTGATTTGCATTTCACACACACACACACGTCGGTCTGATGGAGTCAGGAGGTCAGAGGTCACAGACTATAGACATGTTAATGTGTGAGACGGGATCATGTGACGTCGCTGCTCTTCATAACTAAACTGCAGCTGTCTCTGTTTCTAACAGACGATGGGGTCAGAGGTCATGAGAACTCTGGTTTATATGAAGACGTCCTAGGATACTGGATCAGGTCTCTGAGTCACTCTGAGACCTGATTCATCCTGGTTTCTACTGAGCATGTGCAGACCAGAACTACACACCTGTAGTGGAACTTTCATGCATGTTTGTTACCTGATGATGTTACAATGTGAGCAGGAGGAGAGCTAGCAACGTTAGCTGTAGCATTGAGTTATGTTATGATGCGTTCAGGGTCTATTCAGTAAATATGTGTATTGTGTTGAAGGTAAAAATATCATAATAGTTTAGTTTCTGGTGTGGTTTAGTTTATTGGTGTAGTTTAGTTTACTGGTGTAGTTTAGTTTCTGGTGTGGTTTAGTTTACTGGTGTAGTTTAGGTTCTGGTGTAGTTTAGTTTACTGGTGTAGTTTAGTTTATTGGTGTGGTTTAGTTACTGATGTAGTTTAGTTTACTGGTGTAGTTTAGTTTATTGGTGTAGTTTAGTTTACTGGTGTAGTTTAGTTTACTGGTGTAGTTTAGGTTCTGGTGTAGTTTAGTTTAGTTTCTGGTGTGGTTTAGTTTCTGGTGTGGTTTAGTTTCTGGTGTGGTTTAGTTTACTGATGTAGTTTAGTTTACTGGTGTAGTTTAGTTTATTGGTGTGGTTTAGTTTAGTTTCTGGTGTAGTTTAGTTTACTGGTGTAGTTTAGTTTCTGGTGTGGTTTAGTTTAGTTTCTGGTGTAGTTTAGTTTATTGGTGTGGTTTAGTTTAGTTTCTGGTTTAGTTTAGTTTCTGGTGTGGTTTAGTTTACTGGTGTAGTTTAGTTTCTGGTGTGGTTTAGTTTATTGGTGTCGTTTAGTTTATTGGTGTCGTTTAGTTTATTGGTGTGGTTTAGTTTAT
>NW_022282104.1:3125-8565 GCF_004355925.1 Anarrhichthys ocellatus
CGTTTAGTTTACTGGTGTAGTTTAGTTTACTGGTGTGGTTTAGTTTACTGGTGTAGTTTATTGGTGTAGTTTATTGGTGTAGTTAAGTTTATTGGTGTAGTTTAGTTTCTGGTGTAGTAGTTGATTTTACTTCACCTCATGTGAAAATATCTGAACCAGCCCTTTAATACTCCATTAGTTAGAGAGAGATGTGTGTGTGTGTCTCGTCTCGTTCATTTCTTCCTGAACATTCTCTACTTCTCTGCTGAACTTTTTAATTGAAAAAGAAGTTGGACTAAATGCCAAGTGACACACACACACTCACACACACACACACACACACACACACACTCACACTCAAACACAGACACACACACAGACACACTCACACAGCTTTCTGGCCCATTAGCTCACAGATCACTATGGCGACCAAAGTCGACCTCCAGAATACTGATGAGGGTTCAGACTGAAGTCCTCTGTGTACTGTACACAGTACTACTGCAGTACTCCTGTGTACAGTAGTACACAGGCAGAATACAGTACTACTGCAGTACAGTTCATGTACAGCAGATAGATATATATTCAGAAGAACAAAAACGTGATCATCAGAAATCTGAGAAGTTTGTTCATATAAATACAATAAACACATCAAATATAACAAAGATTTACAATAGAAAATATGAAAAATACATAAAAGTACATGTGGTATTACAGTGGCAGCCTGTACAGTTATTCAAGTACAATATGTACTTGTACTTCCTCCATGTAGGATTTCTGGAAAGAGACGGATGTTGAAACAGTTTAGATTTTTAGAGTGAACTGTCCCTTTAAAAAAAAACTCTGTTTCTATTTGAGTACCATGGTATTGTAGTATTAGTACTGTGTGTGTATGTGTCTGTGTCTGTGTGTGTGTGTGTGGTTGCGTAGCGACGCTGAATGCACAGATTGGCTGTAACATCTGTCACACTGAACGCTCTGTCTGAACTTCTGTTATTAAAATACTACAGTTACACAAGTACATGTATGAGGTAGTACTACTACTTCACTCCAGTATTCCTCTAACGCTACATTTATCTGATTTATTAAGTTTGAAAACCTTCATCTCACAAAGTACTAGGAGAGAGGAAGCAACAGAGGTGGGAGGAGACGAGGAGGGGCAAAGGAAACAGTAGGGAGGGAGGAAGAAGGCAAGGAAGGAAGGAGACAAGAAGAGATGGTGAAAGTGAGACAGATTGATGAAGATGACGGAGGAGGAGGAGGAAAAGAGATGATGAAGGAAGTGTAGAGGAATAAAGAGATGAGGAGAGGAAGTGAGGGAACAAACTGAGGAGAGATGGATAAAGAGGACGATGATGATAATGATAATGATGATGCTGACTCTGATGATGAAGATGATGATGCCTGATGAAGATGCTCTCTCTGTGTTTAGGACTCAGCGGGGGGGCCGACACCACCGACTGTCTGTACTACAACGTGAACTTTGAGCTGGAGCGGACCAATCAGAGCGGAGTGGAGCGCTGTGAAGGAGAGCAGGAGAAACGCTCCCACTGCTACGCCTCCTGGAGGAACATCTCAGGCTCCGTGGAGCTGGTGAAGAAGGGCTGCTGGCTGGACGACTTCAACTGCTACGACCGGTAATCTAGTTCCCACAAGTCATTGTCTTCATTCCACAAGTCATTGTCTTCATTCCACAAGTCATTATCTTGTTCCCACAAGTCATTATCTTCATCCCACAAGTCATCTTCATTCCACAAGTCATTATCTTCATTCCAGAAGTCATTGTCTTCATTCATAAGTCATTATCTTCATCCCACAAGTCGTTATCTTCATTCCACAAGTAATTTCTGGACATCACAGCAGAGACATGCAGGGACCTCAGATGGAACATCAGAGTTGACGACCCAGATCTCTTTCTCACCAGATATTGTTGATATTTGTGTATCTTGTATATAATAGTTTCTTGTCTCCGGCTCGTCCCTCAGACAGGACTGTGTCGCCACAGAAGAAAGTCCTCAGGTCTTCTTCTGCTGCTGTGAAGGAAACTTCTGCAACGAGAAGTTCACACACCTGCCGGATGTCACGGGACCTCGTGAGTCATATTTAATAAACATATCTATATTTCATGAATCAGTGTGTGTCTGTGCATCTTCACTGATGGACGTGTTTGTATATTTGTGATGTCAGTGATCAAAGCTCCGCCCCCTGGCCTGTTGAACGTGATGGTTTACTGCCTGCTGCCCTTCGTCATGCTGTCTGTGGTTCTGCTCACCGCCATCTGGATGTACCGGCACCGGAAACCTCCGTACGGACACGTGGACCTTGCTGAGGTGTGCACACACACACACACACACACACACACAAACACACACAGTGAGAACATGGTGTCATAGCTCCCTCTAGTGGAACTGCAGCTGTATTGCATTAAATGTGAGGTATTATAATATTTGTTAATCATTTTCAGCATTTTTGGTTTTTATAGATATAGAAGACAAACAGTCCAGAGGTTTCCAACCTGGTCCCTGATGTCATCATCAATAATAATAATAATAATAATAACTTGAGCAGCAACTTAAAAACACGTGTAATTAATATGTATTATCATGTGTATTATTTTATTTTAAATGGTAATAATATCCTAAATATATTATTACTACTACATCTAGAAAATAACTAAAGAAAAATAATTCTAATATACTCATTTATTTATTTAGCACTTTTCTCAACAATGTAGTACTAATAATAATAATAACATACAATATAGATGAGGTGATGTCATCAAAACACCAGAATCAAACAAACAGACATCTCCCAGATGATTAAATGTGATGTGAAAGAGTTCAGTTTAAAGACAATAGTCTCTGTGATGTCATTGTTCAGTTTGAGGAGGTCCAGCGGTGAATATGAGACATGTTAGTCGGCTCTGATTGGTGGATTATAACGAGACATATAACGGGGTGTCGTCAGCATAATGATGTATTTTTATCTTCTTTTCTTGTCTCGTACTTTTCTATTTCGTTAAAGAAGAACATCATGTGAGGCAGCAGAATCCTGACTTTCACACAGCATGTCTACTTCCTGTTGACCTTGTTGACCTTGTCCCCTCAGCATCCTGGTCCTCCCCACTCCTCCCCCCTGCTACGTCTCAAACCTCTGCAGCTGCTGGAGGTGAAGGCCCGAGGACGCTTCGGCTGTGTCTGGAAGGCTCAGATGATCAACGAATACGTGGCCGTCAAGATCTTCCCCATCCAGGTTCAGACTCACACCCTCTCTGTGTGCTTTTGTGTCTGGACAACCGACTCTCATCTCCTCTTCCTCCTCTTCCTCACAGAACAAGGACTCGTGGGTGAACGAGACCGACGTCTTCATCACACCGGGGATGAGGCACGAGAACATCTTGAGGTTCATCGGTGCAGAGAAACGAGGGAGTCACCTGGAGGCCGAACTGTGGCTCATGACCGAGTTCCACGAGAGGGTGAGGAGGAGGTTAGGGTTAGCTGTTATTGGTCATTTGTTAACTGGTTCAGATGTATCGGTTCTTCGGGGATCACCCTCGAAGTGTAATAAATATTAATT
Source organism: Anarrhichthys ocellatus (assembly GCF_004355925.1). Lineage (NCBI taxonomy): Eukaryota > Metazoa > Chordata > Actinopteri > Perciformes > Anarhichadidae > Anarrhichthys > Anarrhichthys ocellatus. The sequence continues at coordinate 6,678 of NW_022282104.1, forward strand.
AATTTTTTTATTTGACTATATTTATCCCAGTAAGGTGGACATTTGTCTCTGCATTTGAGCCATCCCTGTATATAGGGAGCAGTGGGCTGCCTATGACGGGAGCCATTAGGGGTTCAGTGTCTTGCTCAGGGACACTTCGACACAGCCAAGGATCGAACCATCAACCTTGCGGTTACCAGACAACCCTCTTAACCCAGTGAGCCACGGATGATACATATCAAAGAAAATGTGCCTCTCAACCGACACATCTGAACCACGACATGTTTACGTTAGTTGCTAGCTGTTATCTGTTAGCCGTTAGCTGCTAGCCAGCCACCATACAAAACAACAGTGTGTCTCTGGTCTCAGCTGTGTTTCACTAGTGCCCCTGCTGGCCGGTAGGAGTAGTGAGACAGGAACTGGACTGGATGTGGTTTTGAATGAAGACCTGAGGGACCTGGTCTGTGTCTCTGCAGGGCTCCCTGTCTGACTTCCTGAAGGGGAACATCGTCAGCTGGTCAGAGTTGTGTCACGTCTCTGAGTCGATGGCGTGCGGCCTGTCTTACCTTCATGAGGACGTCCCCCGTCTGAAGGGAGGGGGGGCCAAACCGGCCATCGCCCACAGGTCAGAGGTCAAGGTCACGTAGCAATGATGGAGATCTTATTATTATTATTATTATATTATTATTAAATATAATTATTATTTATTAATATTCTTTGCATCTTCTTCTTTTTATATTTATTATTATTATTATTGCTTTTATTATCGTTTTTATTATTTTATTTTATTTTTTTCTTCTTTTTCTTCTTCTTCTTCTTCTTCTTTTCATTATTATTATCATTATTATTATTATTATTATTATTATTATTATTATTGTTATGTTAGAATAACATTATTTTAGATATAACTGATAAACGATGTTGGTGATGCGTTTTAGTTCCTGTATGAAGGACGTAAAACAGAACGTTTAGTTTACACACAGACGATTTAAAGAGGTGTCTGCAGTAACGACGTTCAGCCACATGATGGAGCCAGAGAGTCTGTTACCGCTCTGCAGATTAAAGAGATCAAAGCGTCACTGCAGACATCAAACAGAATAACTCAACACTACTTCCTGTTTACGTCCCTGTTACGAGGTCATCAAGCATTTCATTACTAACAACATGGAAGATGATACAATGAGATATCCTAAGTATAAAAACCTTTGACTAAAACAAGAATTTACAACCTGACTTCATCCAACGCTCTTTAATTAGATACATACAATTTACATATTCAAAGAAAACTTGTAATATAAAAAAGTAAAAGTCTTAACTGTGAGACTTTCATTTTGATTACTTCACCTGTAGAGTCTTAATATCATGATGAAGACTCATGATGAAGACCCCATCTACAGGGTTGTGGTAGTCCTCCTATAATGGGGGACGGTCTGTAGACCCCCCCATCAACAGGGTTCTTGTAGTCCTCCTATGATGGGGGCGGTCTGTAGACCTGGTCTCATGTCCTCATGTCCTCGTGTCTCTTCAGGGACTTTAAGAGTAAGAACATCATGCTGCGTTCAGACCTCACCGCCGTCATCGGAGACTTCGGCCTCGCTGTTCGCTTTGCTCCGGGAGAACCACCTGGAGAGACTCACGGACAGGTGAGCCATCGGACCGCCAAGAGTCACACACCTACACACCGAGCACGGCCTCATGTGTGTGTGTGTGTGTGTGTGTACAGGTGGGGACCAGACGCTACATGGCTCCAGAGGTTCTAGAAGGAGCCATCAACTTCCAGAGAGACTCCTTCCTGAGGATCGACATGTACGCTCTGGGTCTGGTGCTGTGGGAGCTGGTGACTCGCTGCAGGGCTGTGGACGGTAACACTCATACATTATATTATTATAGTTTGTTATGTTCTGTTTAC
>NW_022282105.1:0-5376 GCF_004355925.1 Anarrhichthys ocellatus
GCGGGGCTACACGGTGATTGACAGGTCTCTACCAGAGACGTATACGCGTATCTACGTCACTCCTCAGTTCAAATATGGTCACTTCCTGTTCACTGGTTGTATAAAGGCTAAATTGCTGCTCCAGTCGGCCTCATGAAAGAACCGAATGACCAGATTAAAGGGACCGTTTGCGATCAAAGGTCTGTTTTACGTTTTGATTGAATTTTCACATTTTAAAAAAAGCTTTCTGAAGCATCTGGATTTATATCTCACCATGTGACAGAGGACAGTGTGTGTGTGTGTGTGTGTGTGAGAGAGAGAGAGAGGGTGTGTCTTTAATATAACAGCCAGGGGGCAGCAGTCAGTCTGATTAGGGACCGCCTCCTCCTTTGGTTCTCCTCTTCCTCTCCTCGTCATCGTCCTCGTCCACTTCTGTGGCGTCATTCTCTTCGTTCCCAAGGATAGTTTGCACAAAGCGTCGCCACCATGATTTCCTCCTACATGGAGCCAAACGTTCACTCTTTTGTGAAGCGTCCTCTGTGGGCGAGCTGGTCGTGTTGCTATGGATGACATCGTGTTTGATGAATGAGCATAGAGACAGAGACAAAGAGCAAATGAAATACTAAATATTATCGGGTCATGTATGTTGTAAATCTTCATCGTTGGCTAATTAAACGGTGGTCGTGAAGTCAGTTCATCATTTATTTAGTTTGTGATTATTTAACCCTCTGGACTCAAAGCAGTTTCAAGTGTTCTTGTCTCCGTCACATGTTCCTCTCTGTGTTCTTCATGTTCTCTGTAACATAAAGTTCTGCTCCTCTATGAAACAGAACCATCACGATAGAAGCAGAGAGAACTAGAACATGTCTTTAGTGCAGAATAACGTATGATAATGACATAAATCATAAAAAAGAAGATTTAAATTTCTTTGATAATTTATTTTACAAAAATTGCCAAACAATATAATCTATACATCAAATATTTTCCATCTGCCAACAAGTGTGATCAGTGTAGGAAGAAAAAAGCCCTTCAGCAGATGAGAACACATCCACGTCGTTATTTGACGCTCAGAGGAACTGACGTAGTAAAACATAGCGAGAGATTCAGCGCAGGGACAAACAGAGACTTTCACCCAGGAGACCGCCGTTCATGTCTCATGAAACCAGGTCAATGGAGGCACTTACTCACACTAGCTGTGTTTCCTGACTTACATTCTTAACGGTTGACAGAAAAAATAAATTATTCTTCCTTGTTTTCTTTTCATCTTTGAAATCAAGTTTTCCATCAGAAGCTCTGAGACGTTCACGTGTTCAGCAGCTTATGAACGCGGCGACAGCGGTTGTTGTATTGCTGCTGCCATGGTGACAGAGCGGGAGGTTTGGGGGGAGGTTCGCTGCATTTAGCCTCTCACACACACACACACACTCCTCTCTCTACTCGTGCTGCTTCTTCCTCCTCTTCCTCTTCCTCCTCTTTAATCGCTGTTTTCTTTACTTCCAGTCATTTGCTGTTTTCTTGTTTTATTCTCTGTGTCTCATGATGTAAATATACAGATCGTCATTCTGCAGTCTGTTGACTTTATTCTTATGTAAATTATTTAAAAAGAAAATAGATTGACCACGGATGATAAACAATATATTATAAGAAGTTATGAAATACAAAAGAAATCTATTATCCACTGCAAACCAAGAGAATGTATCTGATGATGATGATGATGATGATGATGATGATGATGATGATGGAGGTGATGATGATGATGATGGAGGTGATGATGATTGTTCCTGTGCGATGATTAGCAAATGATGATGTCATGACGATGACTGTGATAATGGTCAACAATGAGGATGATGATGATGGTGGTGAATGATGAAGATTAAGATTAAAAACTCCAATGATTCTAAAGAAATGATTCGTGAAACTTGTTTTCTTTTTTCAAAGTCTCTGACTTCGCTGTGATGTCATCACATTCAACCAATCAGCAAGCAGGAGCCGGGAACACGTCCATCGCTCTCTATGCGTCTATAAGTTAAGAACAGTCTGTACAATGAGTGCTTCTCTGGAGAACTATTCGTGACTTTGTTGAAGGTGTTTGATTTTAAAGATGAACTTCTTCTTTTTTGTGGATTGTAATAATTTAGGATAAATCTGTTCATTTGTTGTACAGATCATTTGAATGTTGCGGTTTTGTTCGGCAGCCATTCGACCGTTTGTTTTACTGTGAAAGTATGTATTTCCCTTTTCTTTTAGTTAATTATACAACGAATAGTACACAGAACACAAAGACTACTGGGAATATGGATGAAGTGAGACAAGAGCATAACAAGAGAAAATACAATTATAATATACTGTATATATAAATATATATATATATATTATATACAATATATATATATTCTATTTATATATATATATATATATCATTTTATATATGTATATATTGATATGTTCAGAATTCTTCTCCTTGAAACCTTAAACCCTCAAACATCGATATCTCCTCCGTGGCTCGATGTAAACCTCCGCCTCCCTTCGTTCCTCTGAACGTTGAGCTGTGAACATCGCCCTCACTAATCTCTCACCGTGTTACTTTATATTAGAGACACACTCCAAAGGACCGGTACGACCTCGTTTCACCGGGTCCACCGGACCGTGACCTGTGAGTCTCCTCTTTAGAACCACCAGATGAAACTACAGACCCTGTGAGCGGAGAACCGAGGGAACACAAGAACACAGAACACAAGAACACAGAACCACGTGGCTCCCTTCAGTAAAGACCAATCCCAGCTTTGTATTTATGGAATCAAACGTCTTTGATGTTGTTTTGTATCCTGAACTATTGATAAATATCTCAAGTAATAGTTTAAGAGCAAACATTAAAGATAGAAATCAGTGTTTGGATCCAGCATGCGCTCTCAAACCGTCCTGTTACGTCAGACTCAAGTCTATCAGGGGGAGGGGAAGTGAGCGAGGGATAACTCGATTAAAGTCTTAGCGAGTGAGAACAGGAGGAGGAGGAAGAGGAGGAGAGGAGGAGAGAAACAGATCAAACTCATTCACACTTCAGCACTTTCTTTTTCTCCTCTCTCTCTCGACTGCTGGAGGAAATTGGATTTCTCAACAACCTGACTGGAATTCAAACACTGTCTTATCGAGCTTTCAGAAAGCTGCCGAGGAGGAACAGGAAGTAGGAAGTACAGGAAACAGGAAGTACCATGAAGAGCAAGGGGTCGAATGTAAATCCCACCTTGACTTGCACTTGAACTCTTTCTGGGCCTCATTCTGACGTGATGTGATAGTCTGACCGTCACAGACTCGTCAGCGTGCTCATCTGTAGCTCAGAGGTGAACCACAGGACTGGAGGTGAAGCTGGGAATGTAAATGAGTTTTATTTGAGCTCCTTCATGAAATGCTTTCAGCTGCTAACGATGCAGCTAATCTGTAGCCGGGAGCTAACGAGGAGGACGGAGGGAAAGGGCCGATAAACAGTGTGATTCAGTGCGTTTCTCTGCTCGTCTTCTCATGTTTCTGCCTGTTTTCAGGGGATCTGAATCCAATTCAAACAAACAAGGTTTCCTGTGAGATGAGTTCATCTGCTAGCAAAGGGAGCTAACTGTAGCCGGCAGCTTCCCACAGGGATTAGAGCCTCTCAGCGCGTTAGCCTGCTGACTCACTCGCCGTCTTGCAGCGAGAAATTAGATGTTCAGCCAAATGCCGTCGTCAGCTGTGTGTGTGAATGCTTGTTGAACCCGTATCGATCCGGCAGGCAGACACACACACACACACACACACACACACGTGTAAATATGGGGAAGCGACCTGCAGAGGAAGTGAACACGTTTCCTGATGTTTATTGAACTGTGAACGTCCTTCGTAGCTCAGTATTGAGTTCCTCTGAGCGCTGACTCTCCAGGTATTGATCCTGCTGCAGTCAGTTAGTGAGTGGACGCAGCTTAATATCAGATTACATATTTATCAGGCTTATAGTCTGAGCGACCAGCTGTTTGACTCACTGAGGAACTGGAGGAGTTGCTGTTGGGCTGCAAAGATTGTTAGTAACCTCAAATCCTGACGACTAGATTCTGGATTCATCGATTACTATTATTGCTTTCAATACAAAGTCAGAAGAAATAATGAAAAATGATTATAATTATAATTTCCCAAACTGCTCGTTTCAACCAACCAACAGCTGAACATCTAAAGATATCTAATTTATTATTATTTATTATCATTAATGACGAAGAAAAGCAGCAAATCCACAGTTAAGAAGCTTGAACCACCACATGTTTGTCATTCACCCAAAGCTAGAAATGTTCAAAAGAAATACCAAAACTCAAACTGCAAAGATTAATCTATGGAATATTAACAAGTTATGGACCAAAAAATGGGTGTAAAAATAATGAAGGTTAAAATGTGATTACGTCAAAAAATATTCTAAATTCTGTGAGCGTTAAATTTTAATCCAGGTTTTCATTAAGAAATATAAAACATATATATATATATATATAAATAAAAGAGATCTTTTGTATTATTAGTGTAAAACGTGCATACATGCTGCATGTCTCATTGACTGTATTTGAACTGTTTTCAGAGGCATGAAGAGCAAACAAACAAACAATCATATTTATTCATATTCACACTAAAAGGTTCCTTCACAGCAGTGAACTCATCTTTAAAGAGGCCGGCGCAGCTGCACACTGAACAAGCGGAGGATCATCATCTCAACACGGAGACTTAGTGGAGTCATTACCTGCAGATATTACCTCAAACTGTAATTACAGTTAATCTGTTCAAGCAGAGAGAGAATCTCAATCCTCTCTTTGTTGAAGTATTAATACAATAGTTTCAAAGACAGAACGTTTCTATGATATGAAATTATTTATGAGTAAATACAGTTACAGTTAAGAAAACATTTTAAGAGTAAAAACAAAAAGGTTTTTGTTTAGAAACAAGACTTAAGAACTGTGTCTGTGTAGATTTAATTCATTATTGATTCATCAGCCGATCATCTCTGTCATTAGGTGTGTTCATAAAATAGGAAATATTGACAAAAAGCATCTAGAACTGAAGGTTAAACTTCCCAAAAAGATATGAAAGCAGCTCAAACGTGTCCATTTTAAAGCAAAAGTTGCTCTTACTTTGGCGGGACGTTGTGCGTTTCCTGTCCCATCACTCATGAAGGAAACCGATGATCCACTCGTGATTTAAATGGTTTTATTAATCAACACAGACTAAAACGTAAACTCTTCATGTTTGACAGCATTGCCACGTGTTACAAAGATATAATATGACTTTATGTCTCCGAGTCTCGTGTGTTCGGCTGATAGAACTGTGATCAACAGACCGAGCCGACGCCGTCTGGCTTCCTGAAGCTGCTGGGGGGGGGGGGGGGGGGGGGGGGGG
>NW_022282105.1:5476-7955 GCF_004355925.1 Anarrhichthys ocellatus
GGGGGTAGGTAATCTCACACACCTGGAACCCTCTGGAGATATCAGTGCGTTTGTTCATCATGTGGGAGGAGGCGTCCTTCAAGCCTTCAGAAAGTGATTTATTTTAAAAGAGGGAGCTTCTTCTTTCAGAACGATGCATGAAAACGCTCCACGACAACAACAACCTTTCATATATACATGGAGCTGTGAGGGGAATCTATTTCTTTACTGCTTTTTGTTCCCTAAAAAACACTGAACGCCTTCTCTTTCATCGGCCAATCGGTGACAGGAACTCGTTAAGGAAAGCTGAGGCTGATTGGTTGATGACTGACAGATGTGAACAACCTCATCTCATTTGACAGGAAGTAAGAACCTGAGACCAGGAGCATGTGTGTGTGTGTGTGTGTGTGTGTGTCACTTAAAACAACCTGATGAAGAGACGACGGTGCAGTGATGTCATCAAACGGCGACCGCGCGGAGTTCAGCTGGAAACAGGAAGCAGCTGAGTCGGAGGATCGTCAGGATGTTCGGCGTGCCGACCTTGTGTCACTGCTGTGCTCCGTGTTGTCTGCGCTCCTCTGGGACCTGGTCGCCGCTCCGCAGGTAGGCAGCGCACCTGGCCGACCTCTGACCTCTGAGGGCTTCACCTTTGACCTGCTGTGACCCCAGAGGTTCTACTTCCTCTCTTCCTGTATTTCCTCTTTTCCTTTGATAAGATGTGACTTTATTTATCCTGAAGGGAGGAGGAGGAGGAGGAGGAGGAGGAGGAATGGGTGATGAATGAGATGAGAAAGTACAGAAGGAAAGGAGGCAGGAGGAAAAGGAAAGTGGGAGGAGTGGAACATGAAGGAAGGAAAAGTTAGTAAAAGAGAGGAGGAAGAGAGAAAAGGAAAGGAGATGTAGACAAGAATAAGAGGACAAGATAAAGATAGAGGACCAACATGAAGAAGGGTGAGGAGGTAGAGGGGGAGGAAGTGATGATGGAGAAAAGGAGGAAGAAAGAAAAGCATGAAGGATTTAACAGCTCAACATATTCTCATACAATGAAACGATATCTAACAATAAAGTTACTCCAGCAACGCGTTTTACTTTACGTCCGTTACATGAAAACATCTTCTATCTTCACCATCATCTTCATCAGAAAACAACTCAGTTCAGGAGAAGATGGTGAAATACTTCGTTAGGTTAACTTTAGGCAATTAAACTACTTAGCTACATTTTTTGAATAATCGTCTTTTTGGTTAAAATAACTACAAAATTGCTGACACTTAAAAGTGGAGTTTACATGATAATTAAATCAACGTTGACTTTAACAACAGTCTCCTGGTTAAAGATGGTTTTTGTGTTGACGTTCTTTATACTCACGATCGCGTGGATAACATTTGATTTGATTGGATATCTATGAAACTACAGCGCGTTAGTCTTTGTAGGTAAAGCTTGAAAGCTGTATGAGACGAAGAGAGAAAATCCTGTTTGTGCTGTGAACAGTCTGCAGTCACGTTACAGAGGCTACAGTCCAAAACTCACAAACGCACCTGTCACTGAGTCTCTCTCTGTTTATATACATATAGAAATATATATATATATATATATATATATATATATAACACCATGTGACGATGATGCACGCATAAATTAGGATCACATAATGCTGAATATGCACGTGTGTCTGTACATTCAGGGGTGTGTCGCTGCTAGAAATCAGGGATTGTGAGGCTGCCAGCTGCACGTGGAGGAAGGGGGGGGGGATGGCGAGTGATGCAGGAAGTGAGGGAGAGGACGAGTTAATGAGAGGAAGATGTGGATGTGTGCAGAAAGAGAGAGAGAGAGAGAAGGATGGAGAGAGCTGTCAGGGGCTTGTCAAAGAAAATGACTGCATGTTCGCTGCTGTGGACCAGATGAATATTGCCTGTGTGTGTGTGTGTGTGTGTGTGTGTGTGTGTGTGTAAATGGCTGAATGACTGACAGTGTGTGCACTGGAGAGTGAAAACACACACACACACACATTCGCATAAGCAGACACGTGGAGAGGAGAGGCTGTCAAGAAAGAAACCATGCATCTCCATAGAGAATACACCCAGAGAGGGGAGGGGGGGGGGGGGGATATGAAGAAAGAGAGGAAGGAAAGGAGGACAGAGGTTAAATTGAAAGAAAAGGCAAAGATTGAGAGGAAGGAAGGGAGGAGGAGTTGGGGGAGTGGCTGGGCGAGAGAGGTAGACAAAGCAAGGGAGGAGGTGAGAGAGAGAGTATAGGGAGGGCAGGCTCTAGGAAAAGAAGCAGAAGAAGAAGGAGGAGGAGGAGGAGACGGGGCGAGCGAGTGATAGTGAGAGAGAGAGGGAGGTGTGAAGGTGTGTGTTTTAGTCTCTCCAGTGTAAATGAATGGAAGGCGTCTCCATTGTCTTCACAACGGTAAGAAGCTCCGCCGCTGCTCAGCCTCTGGCTGCTAATAATAAGTGTGTGTGTGTGTGTGTGTGTGTGTGTGTGTGTGTGTGTGTGTGTG
>NW_022282105.1:7965-8141 GCF_004355925.1 Anarrhichthys ocellatus
TGTGTGTGTGTGTGTGTGTGTGTGTGTGTGTGTGTGTGTGTGTGTGTGTGTACATGCGTTTCAAGTACAGACTGTACATCAGGTGTGATGCATTTAGTGTGCCGCATGAGATTTAACTGTGATAGTAAATGTGTGTGTGTGTGTGTGTGTGTGTGTGTGTGTGTGTGTGTGTGTGT
>NW_022282105.1:8151-8565 GCF_004355925.1 Anarrhichthys ocellatus
TGTGTGTGTGTGTGTGTGTGTGTGTGTGTGTGTGTGTGTGTGTGTGTTAGCTCCCCTTTTGAGCGACATCCTGATAATCAGCACACAGCAAACATCATTTAAAGGAACAGTGCAGGTTTTATGAGTTATTGGCAGAAATGGAATATGATATTCAAATGTTTTTTTAGTCATTTTAGAATGAGACGTTTATATCTACGTACGGAGCAGGTCGTCTTCATGGAGTCCGCCATGTTTCTACGGTAGCCCAGGACGGACAAACCAAACACTGACTCTAGAGAGAGAAAGTCACGTTGTTACCAAAGACTGTCGTCATGACGTCTCTCACTCATGTTTTGAAGCCTCTAGATGGAGATTTGGCTGGAGTGAAGTAGAGACGGCGTATACGTCTCTGGTAGAGACCTGTCAATCACTGTG
>NW_022282106.1:0-670 GCF_004355925.1 Anarrhichthys ocellatus
GTGATTGACAGGTCTCTACTGAGGCGATGTCCGTTCTGGATTCAGGAAGAACTGAGGAGACAATAAAGATCACTTTGAGTAGAAATCCTCTGCAGCAGGAAAGTGTTCTGCTTCGCTGATGTTATTGAAAGCAAATAATCCACAAAGTTCCAGTGAAAATAATCTATAAATAAATGTCTCACTTCTCACATTGCTCTTGACTTCAGTCCCCTTTTTATTTCTCTTCCTTTACAACCCAGTGCTCCTCGGCCTTACTCAGCACAGTCTCTTTCTCATTCTCTCTGCTGTTTGGTTTAAAGTCACTGGACTATTTAAATACTCACATATGTCTCAGCGCCGGCTCAACATGTCCACTTCTCACTGTGGGTCACTCAACAATCTCAAGCTAAACACCATCAGTCGGAGCTGCTTTCACTAGGCTCATCCAAGAAATACACTCTTCTGACCAGACGGCCTCACCACCGGGTGAACTGATCAATATTTACATGAACGATTGATTAAATGATCAGATGTTATGTAAAAGGGTCTCATTCATGCGTTGCACACAAGCAGTGAGTTCGCTGCAATCTCTCTTAGCTTTTAAAAAGATAATATAATAGTAGTCATGAAAGTGCCTGTTACTGAATGTTACTGGGTTAGTCTTTGTCCTAATGTTACTGGGTTAGTCTTT
>NW_022282106.1:680-7610 GCF_004355925.1 Anarrhichthys ocellatus
TGTTACTGGGTTAGTCTTTGTCCTAATGTTACTGGGTTAGTCTTTGTGCTAACGTTACTGGATTAGTCTTTGTCCTAATGTTACTGGGTTAGTCTTTGTGCTAACGTTACTGGATTAATCTTTGTCCTAACGTTACTGGGTTAGTCTTTGTCCTAACGTTACTGGATTAGTCTTTGTCCTAATGTTACTGGGTTAGTCTTTGTCCTAATGTTACTGGGTTAGTCTTTGTGCTAACGTTACTGGGTTAGTCTTTGTGCTAACGTTACTGGATTAGTCTTCGTGCTAATGTTACTGGGTTAGTCTTTGTGCTAACGTTACTGGATTAATCTTTGTCCTAACGTTACTGGGTTAGTCTTTGTCCTAACGTTACTGGATTAGTCTTTGTCCTAATGTTACTGGGTTAGTCTTTGTCCTAATGTTACTGGGTTAGTATTCGTGCTAACGTTACTGGATTAGTCTTTGTCCTAATGTTACTGGGTTAGTCTTTGTGCTAACGTTACTGGGTTAGTCTTTGTGCTAATGTTACTGGGTTAGTCTTTGTGCTAACGTTACTGGGTTAGTCTTTGTGCTAACATTACTGGGTTAGTCTTTGTGCTAACATTACTGGGTTAGTCTTTGTCCTAATGTTACTGGGTTAGTCTTTGTGCTAATGTTACTGGGTTAGTCTTTGTGCTAATGTTACTGGGTTAGTCTTTGAGCTTTGTGTTTGATTGGTGTCACTTGGCGGTGTCGCTGGGTGGAGCATTAAACCAGTGTCCACCTGTTCTCTTCCGGCCTCAGACGCACCTGCATCTCCTTTCTTCTGTTCCATTCTCACAGTTTATAAGGACATTCCTACTTTTGATTTTACTTTGTAATGTACACGTCTTGAAATGTCGCAAAGTACCTTGAGATAAGTTAAAGTTAAATTACATGTGTTTAAATACTCCTGATTTGTTACAGTAAGAATACATATAATTTGTTTGAAATCTCCTTTTTGTTCACCAGGTAATTGCTGACTTCAGTCTGGCTGCTTTTGGTGGACTGGTTATAATGGGACCAGAAAGACTGAGTGGACTGGTTCTTTGAGAATGAACGAGCTGAGAAGTTGAACCTGGAGCAGATTGAGGAGGACTTCTAGACGTAGTTCAGCCCGGTGAGTACAACTACACCGCTCATGGTGCACCACCTCTCTCCAGAGGAGAATGTCAACGTTGTGCGGTTTGCGCTGCATGTTGTGCACAAACTTTGCAGCTTTCTTTTTTCCTTTACTGTGCGTTTGTGGCTGCAGCTGCTGCAGAGTTAATACTGTTTGTACATGTCGCTGATGTCTGCTTTGGTGATGTTTTATTCTGCTGCTGGTTCCATAAGATGCTTCATGCTGTTTTTTTATGCAGCCTATTGATGCTTGTTGCACCCGCCGTGGTGTCCACAGCTCTTTCATTTGTTGTCAGAGTTGTTCCTCTCTTCTGGATGTTCATTGGTCATCAGTTGTTTGTTCAGGCTGCTTGGTGCCTCTATAGGAAAGGAATGCCTCGTTGGTTTGGACATGATTGGGCTCTGTGATTTGATGGTCTACGTTGACATGTTAACGCACTTTGTATTGTAGCCTCAATACGTTCTTTAATTGAACAGGTCATATAATCATATAATATTATCATCATAATATACATTTTAGTTTCTCTCCCCTCACCCCCCATTTACATGTAATGCAATAAACTGTCCATTTCAATCAACAAAGTAATTTTATTAAAGTATCAGTGATAAAATAAAAAGATACTAAACGTTGTAGTACTCTCTCCTTCCGTGCATGATAACCATTATTGGCAAAGTGCTGCGATTGCACCACGTTTTTAACATTAAAAATTAGACTGAAAGTGGCTTAATATTAGAAAGATGTTGTTTAATCTAAATCATCATCATGTCGTTAGTTTGCTTTTAAGAACCAACAAGAAAGAGCCTCAAGTTTAAAGTTGAACAATCAAACAGCAAAAAGAAGAAGCAGATACAGAGTCTGCGCGTTCGGCAAGTTATTCTTTATTTCTGCATGAAAAGCACATTTCACATCTGACTTCATAGCAAACCATCGCTCATCATGGGCCATACTTCCATGTCGAACATACATATTGAAATCCTACAACTCATTTTTCCTGCTCTAAGAAATCTTTTCATTTTACGAGAGAAAATAAACTTTTTACAATAATTTCTCTGCAAAAAAGTACGTTAAATATCGCAGAATGAAATGCAGCCACAAGACGATTAGTTTGAGCGTCGGGCATCGAGTGGAACAACTTTAGTTTCTCCACTTCAACGGCTAGTTTCAGCAAGTTCACATCCCAAAGTGTTGGAGAGGAAGTCACAACCTTTAACAGACGCAGCTGCTGCACCTCAAAGGTTAACTACACAAAGACGCTGTTAGAATCACTGATATATGATATCTTGGAATATTTAACCTCCAGTGGAAGCTTCCGAGTGTGAATTCATCAAACTGTATGAAGCGGTGTAATGCTAACACAAGTGGGCACACTTAGCTGGAAAATGTAACGGCAAAAAACAGCGTTACAACATCGCAATCTCTTCCTGGTCCAGAAGATCCTCTGCTCAAGAGTCAAGCTGCCGGCCTGATGCCAAACGTTTTCCACGCGGCAGCATTTAGCAGCCGTTAAGAACCGGCTCTCTGCGTGATCAGAGTGGTTACTCGGGCAGCTCGTGGGGCTCATTGTTGTCTTTGTGCCGGTGGTTTCACAGCTCAGTGAGAGTAATGCTCAGTCTGGAGAAAGCATCTCCAGTCAGCATCAACAACCTCAGGGCAGTCTCACCCAAGTCACAAAAATATACCAGGGCTGCTGATGGGGGCCGCATGAGAAGACAAGGGGGGAGACAAGGGGAGAGACAAGGGGGGGGACAAGGGGGGGGGGGAAAAGGGGGGGGGACAAGGGGGGGGCACAAGGGGGGAGACAAAGGGGGGAGACGGTGACAAAGAATATAGAATAACAAAATATAACAAGTTACCGCTCATTTGTTTTTAACATTGGTTTTGTTGCTTAAACATAACTCTTGTTTTTCACATAATGTCCCATAATAACTCCAAAGATCTCTATTTCTAATTACCATTCATTTAAATGTGTAGAGGTTCTGATGAGCTCCTTACTTTGAACTCGTACATCGATACAGAACGATGAGTACTAAATATGCAGAAACACTCACCTGTTGAACACTACTGTGTCTGCAGCTTCAGCCTCTTTTCTTCTGCAGTGAATGAATGAACTTCATGTGACTTTATGATTCAGTTTTGAGTTGTTTTTAATGTAAATGTGAATCTGAGAATCTTCATGAAACAAAGCCGCAGAGATATCCGGCGGGTTCATCCGTCGTATGGTGATTATTAGCTCAACATCACTGGTGGTCTTCAATGTGAATGTGTGGAAACATACGCAGAGATGAAGGAAACCTGAGCCGCTAGCCGCCCGAGGCTGCAGCGTGTCCACACGCCTCTCTGTGGAGCAGCGATGGTGACGGATAACATTGATCTGCACAAAGGAAACCACTGTTCTACAGACGAAGACACTGTTTTCATCCTCATCCTCAGATACTCTGAAATCGACCTGTGGTGCTCAAAGCATTCCAGGAGCTCTGTGAATGAAGTAGTTCCTTCATGGGCCTTTCGCTCTGTCTTCAGTGCACTTCATGTCCTTCGTGTCACTATTCTAACACGGCCAAAGCCTTCATCAGGGACGATGAGGGAGGAAGATGAGTTCACTTTCCTCCAACACGTTTTGACAGCTGCAAGAGTCAAGAGAGGAGTCGGCAGGAGACTCTGGAGACATCGCGTTTTATTTCCTTTGAAAGAACTTATTCCAGAAGGTTCTGTGCATGTGACACAGCGGTGATTACAGGAACATCAATGTGTTTGAGTGAAGTCGTGTTTCTACTGTAGCTACGACGCGACTCCGTTCTATAGCTGATCCTCACTCGCTGGATCGTTTCATCCTCAGCCACACAGAGAAACGTCTTGTCATTGTTTTAATAATCTGGTTTGAGTGAATACAGAATAAAATGCAGCGGATCGAAGTGACTCGGCTGTTCGTGCAGGATTCTGTTTGGAATCTTTTGTAGCTGCACTGGAAGTATTTTCAGCTTTCTCTCCTAAAAAGTGACATGTGTGGCTAAGCGGTAGAGCGGGGGAAGGGGGGGGGCATCTTCCAATTGTAGAAACCGGCGGTCCGATCCCCGGCTGCACGTCGGAGTGTCCTTCGGCAAAAGTCAGCGATCCCCAAAACGCCCCTGAAGACTGTGCCGTCGGTGCAGGAAGGTGAACCAGTGTAGTCCTCAAGAGGCTCACACAACCCTCACACGGTGCTGAAGTACTTGAGGTGGAACGTCTGAGCAGAGGGAGCTCTGGTGTCTGATGAACTTCACGGGACGAGTTCCTGATCTGATGTTTCTAAAAAGTCAACTTTTCACCTTCAGTTTTGTGACATGCATTTGTTTGTTGTTGTGTTGTGAATGCTTTGGAGTCAGAGGAATATTCATCATGTCCTCACAGTGGTAACAGTCTCTCGTCCTCCATGTTCTCTCTCTTTTCTTCTACTTTGTCTCTTCTCTCCGCTTCTCTTTGACAATAAGACTCTCATCGTTCTTTGCTTTGGTTCTAGGTGGACATCACCTCTCAATAAAGGTGTCAGCACTAACTCATTCTACTGAGTTCTGGTCCTGTTTAACATCCTGTCTGTGTTCATAACATCTTGGTGTGGTGCAGATGACAGAAATATGATCAAAGTCTTTCATTTCAAACTCATCCTCACTGTTTTTAAATCAGTTATTTTTCTCTCATTGACAAACAACATGAGCGTCGTCTCTACTTCATCATAGTTAAAACACACACATCTGGGTTGAGTGCATAAAGAAACAGCTCTAGTTATTGACGGTAACTTGACGTTCCATGTCACGCTGGTGGCGATTTTCTCCGACCAATCATGTGTTTTAACTTCAACTGAGACGGAACCAATAAGATCTACAAGTTCTGAAAATGGAAACGAAAAAATTAACATTCTAATGTGTAACAAACTGGACTAGAATAAACTGGACTGGACTAAAAATAAACTGGACTGGACTGAAATAAACTGGACTGGGTTACAATAAACTGGACTGGAGTGGAATAAACCGGACTGGAATAAACTGGACTGGACTCGAATAAACTGGACTGGGTTAAGTGTGACAAACATGCAAAAAAATAAGAAATCAGGAAGGAGGCAAACACTTTTTCACACAACTGTATGTATGTATATATATATATATATATACACACACACACATACATTTATACGTGACAGAAACAGACAAACCACCAATCACCTCACATCTTTTCCATTTTTCTCACTGCTACTAACAGCTGAGAGGTCAAGGCCCGACCACCCGCAGGGTCACCGAGGTTTATTCTAAACAGATGAGAGGAGGGTCGTGTGTCCGTCGACATGTGGGTCAGGAAAAAAACACCGTCCTCTATTTTGGTCTTTGAAAACAAACGACAGCAGAAGTGTTTTTTTGGAGAAATGCTTTAAGAAACATCAATCTGAGAAACCCGGTTTATTCCAGTTCTGCAGCAGGACAATGATCCAAAACACACCAGCAAGTCCACCTCTGAATGGCTTAAGAAAAACAAAATGAAGACTTTGGGAGTGGCCTAGTCAAAGTCCCGACCTGAATCCGATTGAGATGCTGTGGCATGACCTTAAAAAGGCGGTTCATGCTCGAAAACCCTCCAATGTGGCTGAATTACAACAATTCTGCAAAGATGAGTGGGCCAAAATTCCTCTACAGCGCTGTAAAAGACTCATTGCCAGTTATCACAAACGCTTGATTGCAGTTGTTGCTGCTAAGGGTGGCCCAACCAGTTATTAGGTTTAGGGGGCAATCACTTTTTCACACAGGGCCATGTAGGTTTGGATTTATTTCCCCCTTAATAATAAAAACCTTCATTTAAAAACTGCATTTTGTGTTTACTTGTGTTATCTTTGTCTAATATTTAAATTTGTTTGATGATCTGAAACATTTAAGTGTGACAAACATGCAAAAAAATAAGAAATCAGGAAGGGGGCAAACACTTTTTCACACAACTGTATGTATATATATAAAGTAAAAGTGCACACATGAGCTCATATTCAGACTCTTTTCTTCCTCTCTTTCTCAGAGCCTCGCTTTAATACACTGAACATGAATTGTCAGGAAGTCCTCCAAACTTGAATCATTGCCTTGAGGTTTAGGGAAAAAGTCCCAACCCAAAGAGGCCGTTAGACTTATGGATATGAACTTGAAGGAAACAGAAATATGAGTTTTGGATCGTGGGGTATAAATTCAAGAGGAATAAACTACAGACTCAGGAATTGTTCAGTCATGTCTGACTTAAAGCTTCAGCCTCCACATCTCTAGATTCTCAGCAGAACTCTTTTAATCCCTCTCATCTGTCAACACTAATGCACCGAGTAGGTGTGTGTGTCATAGCGACCTGGTCCGTCTTGGTCTCCCAGGTGAAGTCATTGTGCGCTCGTCGTCCTGCACCTGCTGGAGTCCGTTGTCCAGATGAAATATTTCATTACACTCGTTTGAATAGAGACGGACACGAAGAGGAGGAGCTCATAACGGAGAGAGGAGGTCAGGCTTCATGACGAGTGTGTGAGAACAGAAATGTGTTTCCATCCTCGAGGTTCCTCGTAGGTCAGACATCCTGTTCAACACACACACACAACACCATTCACGCAGAACGACAAACTATTTTACATTTGAATGAGGTTGAGTAAAACAAAATAAGCTCATAACAATTGTTTTATGAAATATTGGCGACGTACTCCACCCAGTTCACTGTTTCACAGTCTGAGCGTTTGAGTCTGAGTTATAGAGTAGAATCCTCTGAGTTATAGAGTAGAATCCTCTCTGAGTTATAGAGTAGAATCC
>NW_022282106.1:7620-8564 GCF_004355925.1 Anarrhichthys ocellatus
CTCTGAGTTATAGAGTAGAATCCTCTCTGAGTTATAGAGTAGAATCCTCTGAGTTATAGAGTAGAATCCTCTGAGTTATAAAGTAGAATCCTCTGAGTTATAAAGTAGAATCCTCACAGGCCGAGGACGCTTCTATGTGTTGAAGGTACGGACAAACGACACAGAGCTGTTTGATCTGGATGACTCGTTTGGAGGATTCACAGGGACCACATGGGACATGAAAACCTCAGACCAGGAAGATTAAGGAGTAGAAATGAAGGGATCCGAAGACCTGTGTTCAGAGCCTAAAGGTTTAGTGCAGAGAATGAGTTTCAACCCTGAAGGACTCTATGTGTTACACAGGTCCAGCAGCGTCGACAGGAAGATATGTTGCAGCACAAATGAGTTGCATGTGGAATTCATGGCTGTTCTAGGGTGGGTTAGGTACACCCCCCCCCCACACACACACACACACACACACACGTTTAAACCATTATCAAGTTCAACAATCTGTCTGCGGTTGGATTCCAGCCCATTCACTCTTTCCTCTGCACCATCCATCTATCCGCCTCCAGCAAGCCCTGACTGCTTTCATTACAACCAGATTGTTTAAATAACCCCCCCCCGTCTCCGTCTCGTTCTTCTCTCTCAGCACCCTGCAGCCGTCCACGAAGGACAGCCACTAAACGAGAAGCACATTTTGGGGTTGAAGAGGGAGATGGGCTGTGAAGTTGGGAGGTTTGTGTTTGTATTGACTCTCCATATGTTGGTTCAAACCACAGGCTGAATATAAGAAGTGGACGGCGTCATCGTGACGTCACTCGCTGGTTTCTGGATGTTTTCAAGCCTCGGGTTCTGCGATTTCACCGTCGCCATCTTGGATTACGGCCGTCGCCATGTTATTATTTTGCAATCGAAAAACAGGAAGTGACCATATGTGGACTGAGGAGGAGTGACGTAGAGAC
>NW_022282107.1:0-8563 GCF_004355925.1 Anarrhichthys ocellatus
TACTCCACGCCACAAAGACGGTATTCTCCACGCCACAAAGACGGTATACTCCACGCCACAAAGACGATATACTCCACGCCACAAAGACAAGATTATACGTGAAAATCTTAATTAGTCAATATAAAATATGGGGAGTCTTTCTATCAGTGTGAGATTACGCTGCTGCTTCAGTCTCAAACCTCTAGACTCAGTTCATCACTCTGCCATCAGAACCATCACCTGAGATCCCTGTGACACTAAACACTGTAACAGAGCGGGTTGGTCCTCTCTGACACATGTGTATCTTCTCATCTCTTATTGGACGTTCAACACATCTGGACCACCGGACCCCTCTACTAACCGTCTTATGCTTCAAGTCCTGCAGGTTCATTCTGAACTGGGAAAACAAACGCATTGAGACTCTCTGGACAACGGTAGACCTGAAACCAGTTCACCCAGTGACTGTTGATCTGCTGCATTCTGGGTATTTCTCCTCATCATTGCAAATGAGGGGAACATTGATGAATTTTGAGGCAATAAATAGTAAATGACTGAAATAATGAATGAACGGAGGAACTGTGAGGCAAATTGATCAAAACAATTTCAGCTGCAACAATTAGTTGATTTATTAGTTGCTGGACAGAAAATTAAACAGCAATCTTACTATAATATTACTGACAATATTATTTAATATATTGTTTCAGTTCCTTACATTTTAATGCATTCGATATGTTGAGTGTTTGATGAGTTCAGTAGAGACGCAGTGATTGGTCGATTATTCACTGATTACAGTATTAATATTATAATGTTAAAATCTACAGTCATCAATAAACACGTTCTGCCCTCACTGACAGAAACCACTAAACGTGCGCGTGGAGCAGAGGTGAGGCCGCGGATCTTTTGTTGAGCAAAGAAAAGCGCTTTGACGCGATGAAAGTTCTGGATGAACGCGTGAAAAGAGACAAATGTGCAGCGAGAGACTCTTTGGACCGTCGGGTCATCCAGAGGACAACCGCTCACCGACACACGGGGACGGACACGTCAGCTACCGGAGACACAAAGTCTCCAGACAGAAAACACCGGGGACACAAAGTCTGAAGACAGAAAACGTTTCCTTACCTCTGGTGTCAAGCAGCGACTCCTCTCCTCTTCCTCTTCCTCCTCCTCTTCCTCTTCCTCTTCCTCCTCCTCTCCTCTTCCTTCTCCTCCTCTCAGTAAACGTCCTCCAGCTGCTCTCGGACTAACCCTTCAGACTTTTCCACTGGATCACAGATGATGTCTCTCATTAGTCGCTGCTGAAAGTCAAGACTGCTGCTGTCTGTGCTGCCTTCACGGACTGTCGGACACGTGGGGATTCTGTGGTGTGAGCGCGCATGGGCGCGAGGAAAAACACTGAAGTTATAGAGAAGAGGGCGGGTCAGTTCCACCATTCAGAGGAAGGAAACATGTTGACGTCATGAATATCTTCATGTGACTGATTCTGATTCTGATTCTGATGTGACGGTTTATTAAAGATCTCTTCATATAATAACTCTTTATGTCTTCATGTGACGGTTTATTAAAGATCTCTTCATATAATAACTCTTTATGTCTTCATGTGACGGTTTATTAAAGATCTCTTCATATAATAACTGGAACGGATACGCGTCAAAGATCCAGACCAGATCCAGACCAGATCCGGCCCGTATCCGCTCATGACGCAGCCTGTCCGATCTGAAGCGGATCCATTACTCAAAACTAACTACAGAAATATCTCAAATCAAGCTGACCAACTACTCTAAAAGTGTGAATAATAATAAAAGGTTGAATTCATTCAAGACTTAAAATCTACGCTGGAGAACATAAATGCATAGTTTGTGCATTTATGTCCAACAGTGGACTCTGCAAGTAACAACAGAATCCTCTATTAAAGAACCGGTCCTTTCAGCAGCTCTCTGGGTTCTGATCCCAACTCTCCGTCCTGACTATCCAAACGCAGGTCTGGTCTGTGTACAGATGGAGTGAAGATGTCTCTGTTCAGAGCATATTGTACACCACTCTACTGCACACTTGTGGTCAGACTACAACAGAGAAGAGCTTCCAGAGACTTCAAGTAGCTTCTAATGACACCATGAGAATACTGCTGAAGAGAGCGAGATGGAGCAGTGCTAGTGAAATGTTTGTGGCTGCACGAGTCAACACTTTCCAAACTGTTTTAAGAAATCTCATGTATAATTTCATCTGACAGAATTAATGACTAATTAATAGTTGTTTTAACCAACATAAGGTTTAGCACCACACGCTACCAGTCCAGCAGTGGAGACATTGGTACAGCTGTCTCTTTGTAGGGCATTGCTAGGCCTCCGTACTTTTATTGTTTGTGTGTCATTTTATGTATTTGTCTCTCTGGACCCTTAGTCTGAAATAAAGTCTATCTATCTAATAAAAGGCAAAAAAACAAAACATAATCTTAAAAGGTCATCACAGCCTATATATTTGTAGTATTCTGTGTTTCTACAGACATCTAAGTAAAACCAATGGTACCAATTTTGTCATAGGGCGTGGTGGGCGTCCAACTTTATTGTTATCGTGTTTCACACTCTGCCGCACATTGCTGACATCATCACTACATGACGGTTACCTGAACCGGAAGTATCCAAGATACTACAATAGTGAATAGGTATTAATGGAAAAAAGGTTAACCATGAATAGTATCAAAAACTGTTTTTTATTAAATTAAATCCATTTTCAAGGATTTTAGAACATCACATGACATGTACAACATATGCAACATGTAACACATACATGTTTAGGCTTGTTCAGTAGGGATGCTGACAGTGACACCTCCTGGAGCTTCCTGTCTGCTGCCAGGTTGAACCATCTCATTGCTGTTTCACAAACTCATCATCTGTGGCAGCACGTGAGACATGATTCTTTCTGACGGCATCTGTAATCACAAGCAGATCATAATCTCATGAACCCTCAGTGCAAAATATAGCAGACATGCAGTCTGGAAGCTAGTGGCTGTCTGGCATGTAAAGGTTTGCTATGCTATATTCAGAGCTAATATATCATATAACTATTGTGTAAAGATATAATCGAGTAATATCTACCTGAGCAGAGAATGAAGTTGCTGTTCAAATATTGAATTCAGCACCGTTAAAGGACAAGATCTGGGAAACATGCTAATTTGTAAGTTTGAACACTAAGACCTGTGGGTGAGTACACATAGTTTTCATTAAATATTACAATTACTTACGCAGGAGCAAAGTCTTCGACTTCATCTGGCTGAAGGACTTTTTCCCATTTATCCCTTTCCAGTTAATTCTCTTCCAACATCGTCACTGAACATATGTTGATATGTTAATAAACTGTTAATATCTGAATGTTAATATGTTAATAAACTGTTAATATCTGAATGTTTTTTAAAATACATTTATCAAACAGGGTATTATCCAGTGTTAATTACATATAATATAGAATAGTTCAAGTCAAGTTTGATTTTAATCAGACGTTCCACCGTGTGGGATATTCCATCTGTGCTTATCAAAGACTGTTACCTGTTGTGGAAAATAAAGCTTCGATTCAAACTATCCATTGTGTCTGTCGTACTGCTCCTGGCTCCTAACCACACCCGTTACAGTACGATCTGGCCAGAACATGGATCCAGCAGATGACACCACATCACGGCCTGGTTCGTGGCAATCGAAGAGGCGATACAGTGACACCAGACCCTGGTGGTCACCAACACTGCCGAGGTTCGCCACACGCTGGCGAATCAGAACCAGATCCTCACCACCTGTTGTACCTGCTGACCAGGTACAGCAACTCACGGCTGCCACAACTCAGACCACCGCGGCATGGTCGCCGTCACCTGCTTCGGTCCACTCTGGAATTGATCCGGCACGTTCTACATCGGTCTTGGAGCCCCGGGTGGGGGAGCCAGAACATTACACTGGGGATCCTGAGGCTTGCAATGCATTCCTGACGAACCGTTCCATCCTGTTTGCGTTGCAGCCCCGCACCTTCACTTCAGAAGACGCCAGGGTGGTGTTTACCATCAACCACCTGACGGGGAGAGCTCGCCTGTGCGGAACGGCGGAATGGGATCGTCATACTCCTGCTTGTGCTTCCTTCCAGTCCTTCTCCGACGAACTACGCAAGGTTTTCAGGGTGGTGTCCATGGGACCGGACGTCACCGGAGGGCTAATGAGGCTTCAGGAGGGCCACCAATCTGTCACGGACTATGCCATTGATTTCCGGACCACGGCACGATTAAGTTCATGGAACATAGACGCCCAGTGTGACGCATATTTGCTCGGTCTAGCAGATTACGTCAAAGACTAACTAATCGCGTTCGAGCTACCCACATCTCTGGATGGGCTGATCGAGATAACCACCAGATTGTATCGTCGCATCCAGGCCAGGCGTCTCGCAAAGCACCGGGGACAGCCAAGCCAGGGCCTACCTTCTCGCCTTCCTCGTGCAACAGCTCGTTGCAACAGCTCGTTGCAACAGCTCGTGACTCAGCTGCTTCCTCAAGAGAACGAACCCATCCAAGTGGGATGTACTAGACTTTCCACGGAGGAGCGAGAGTGGCGCCGGCGGGGCAATCTCTGCATATACTGTGGCCAGGCGGGTCATTTTGCTCACAATTGCCCGTTAAAAGCCCGGGCTCACCAGTAAATAAGGAAGTACTGGTGAGCCGAGCAGTTTGCAGACCCTCCGTCTGTCAACGACAACTTTTCCACGCCCAGCTACTACTACCCGGGGGCTCCCATACTATTTCCACCTTCCTGGATTCTGGAGCAGATGCGTCCATTATGGACGAGGAACTCGCTACACAGTTGGGGATCGACCGGATACCCCTTTATCTTATGTTCTCATTGCACAGCTACTGTCTTCCTCAGTTGCTCTGCTTCCAGTGCAGCTTGTTTTAAGTAGAGGTGTTATCCAATCAGATTTCACCTCTGTGTCTCTAGGTAAGAAGAGAGGCAGAGGCCTGCAGACTCACACGTGCAGCCATGTGCAGTTTAAATGAATGGGGACGATATTGTTGATTGTCATAGTGTTCAACCAATCAGATCTTTAGTTTGACATGTTGGGCGTATTTTTTGAAGTGTCAGCACCTGCTAGCTGGCCTATAATGACGTCAGCATTACGTGCAGCTCAGTGTCCATGTGCAGCTCTGCAGTGAGGTGCAGAGTGTGCTGTGATTGGTCAGTGGGCGAGCACGTGACTATCGTGAACTGAAACTTAACTTGCCAGCAGAGCTTAGTTGGAGGAGTAAGAGTTCAAATTGAAAGATATGGAAGAAATCATAACATTTTTAGGGTTTTGCTTGGTGTAGTTTATTTATTTTTTTACCTGCTTTGTTTTTTGAACACTCAATGGCTGAATAAGGAGGAGAAACGGATTTAGTGGCGGAGTTACTGACAACACCTTTCTCAAGGACATTTCAGGAAAAGCTGGACATCTAAGAAATGGTCAGTCAACCACAGCTGGCAGCCCCGACTCAGCCAGGAAAATGATTTGTATGAACGCTATTTCTTGCTGACAGCGTCGGAGAAGCGTCGCAGATTTTATGGCTGGGAATGTGTTTCATTTTAACTGAGCTGTTGGTGTTTGGAGCTACGCTACGCTACGCTACCCTGACACCATAGCACGGATCTACAACTCAACCAACATGTTTGCAGGGACGCAGCTCCACAACCGCGGCCTGGCGGCGCCCCGGTGGAGGTGGGATCCCAGGCCCCGCTGCGAACCGGCTGCCGCAGACCAGCGAAATACAACTGGGGAGGCTCGACTGTCATCACTGGCGTCCATGAATGGAGAAGGACTTCTTACAGCAACTGAGACGATGTACTGGGATTAAACTCTTTAAGTTTCGGTAAGTGACAAACTGCGTTTTTTTTTTTTTTACATAGTAACGTTTCTACTGTTCATCTGTCTATCGTGTGGTTTTTATGAATAATATTTGAATGGCTCGTGCTCTCGTGTGGTGGAATGCGTGGATCCGCTGCAGGTTTGGATTGATGCGTCATCATGAGGTTATTAGGAGGTGATTCACCTGTAGTAGGACAGCACAGAAGGCCCAGCTATAAAATGCACAGCCCACACACTGCTTGATAGTGATGACGAATTTGAGAATTGCGTGAAACCAAACAAACTTAGCCTATTTTATGTGTTATTAAAAGAGTAAATGTTCTTATGTACTTAGAGTTAATGATGTGATGTTCTGAATCTTCGTGATTTTACACTACGGATGTATGCTCTTAGAATTTGTGTATTACCGATTGTTTGCTTGTTCTTTGATTGTCAAAAATGACAAAAAGAGAGGGATGTCGGAGAGAAATGAATTGTATGAACTTTGTAACGTCTCTTTAGCTTGAACCTATTTTTCTGTGTCAGCCATGTTTGCATTACTGAATAACATGTTCTCAGAGTCATATGAGCTGGCTAACGAAACATTGACAACATGCTGTCTCCCATTTTGACGGGACGAAGGGCGTCTCTCGGTGTATCGATGCTCCTCTCAAGACTGAGCAAGAGGTCAGACTTCCTCGATCCTCACCGGTGAAGGAACTCTGTGACTCTGTTAGTAGTCATTGAATCATGTTTGATGACTTGTACACTCTTGATGATTTTTCTATATCGTATCCTGTAATAAATTCGTAAAGACAGAGAGCTTAAGATACTTTTGATTTCTCACAAGGAAATACATTCATTTCCACCACAAAGATTATTAACGTTTTATTACTGAACTTTATATGAAAATCAATGCAGATACACAACCTTTGAACCTCACAACCAGCTGTTATATTTAATCTTCAATAAAAACTATGTAAACAGACAGAAACAGCATCATGATGTTTGATTTATGTGTGAAACAGTTTGTACATGACAGACAGAATGAATTAGGTTATTGATCAGTAAGTATTAATGGAAGAGGTTTAAACTGAGGTTAGATCAGCTGATATTAACTCTAGACTAACCTTCTGTCTCTACTGGGATAAAGTTAAATCCAGCTTGCTCTAGGATGCTTTTATTGTGAAACTCTTGACACTGAAACAGGAAGCTGTTCCTGTGTAAATCAAAGCTTCCAGCTGATGAGCAGAGGATCTTTGTCTCTCTGAACAGCGTTTAGTTAGAAAACGTACTAAACTACAGAACATCTGTTAATAAAGACATGTAGAGTCGTCATCTCACAGTCCAGCAGCTCTGACTGTCAACGTACTATTTAAATATGGGAAGTTCATTCATCACGTCATGTTTGATGGAAATGGCTTCTCATGTCGCTACTTTCTGTATTTGTTACCTTAATTCCCCTTTTCTTGCATCTTTTCCTGCAGTTTCAGTTCAACGAACACAAACGTGAGGAAGAAGAAAAAAGAGGAGTAGAAAAAGGAGGAAGAGAAGAAGGAAGAAAAGAAGGAGGAAGAGGAGAAGAAGAAGGAGTAAGAAGAAAAAAAGGAGGAGAAGAAGCAGAAAGGGGAGAAGGAGGAAGAGGAGAAGGAGGAAGAGAAGGAGGAGGAGAGGAAGCAGAAGCAGGAGGAAGAGAAGGAGGAGGAGAGGAAGCAGAAGCAGGAGGAAGAGATGAAGGAGGAAGAGAAGAAGCAGAAGCAGGAGGAAGAGATGAAGGAGGAAGAGAAGAAGCAGAAGCAGGAGGAAGAGATGAAGAAACTTCAGAACGTCAGACTGGTGTTTTTCTTCTCAGAGAGAACAGATTGTTCATGAGGACAAAGACCAGAATGCACTGGGGTTTGTTGTCTCTCCACCTGAAACCCGCATCTCTTCTCTGAGATTGCTGAAATGTATTGTGGGTGAGGACGACTCACTCCTTCCTCTGCTCTCCCTCTCCGGGCGTCACCTCCACGGTGAGCAGTTCGTCTCCTCGCTGTCGCGGCGTCATCCTGATGATCAGCGAGCTGTCGGCGGTCTCCGACACGGCGTCGTGGTGGTCCGGAGCCGCCGACAGAGGAACCGGAGAGCGGCAGTGCATCGGAGAGGGAGGGGGGCCCGGAGAGACAGAGGGAGGAGCCTGGGAGGGATGAAAAGATGGAGAGAGGTAAACATACAAGAGCTGAATCTGTCCTTCCTTCTATTTGCTGATCAGGCACAAAAGTGAATCGGTGGTCTTCAGGATATTTTTTCCATAAACAAAAATTTCCTGCAGCTGTTTGGTTCCAAGTGACATTTTCTCAAATAATGTGACATATTTATTATTTATTATTTATATTAACGTTGGAGCAGCATTCAAATGTGTGGCTTTTGTAAATGTTCTTACCACCAACAATAAATGTTTAGTTTGAGAATGAATTGAAGAAAAGAAGTCTGTTTGACTTCATATTTAACACATCTCTGTAAACAGTTCAACGTCAGAACGCTGGTTCATTTTCCACTGCAGAGAGACACAGACAGAGAGAATTTGATGACTTGTCCATTTAAACTGACGTAAGAATTGAGACATAATGAGACATAATTTACAAAGTCAGAAAAACAATGAAACAGGAAAATGTCTGTTTGTCTTTCTAGCAGCATCCCTCCTGATCCTAAGACAGTGTGTCTCTCCTCTGTCTGTCCCGATCCTGAGTCAGTGTGTCTC